>NC_133654.1:219779321-220034552 GCF_009905375.1 Apium graveolens
TCAGGAGATGTATCCCGTTCTGTGAGACGGAGGGGATATTACGAGACTGCCATTCCACGGTTTATGGTGGACACTATGGAGGTGAGAAGACGGCAGCTCGTATTCTGCAAGCAGGTTTTTTTCTGGCCCACCTTGTTCAAGGATGCTCATCAGTTTGTTTTAAGGTGTGATCGTTGCCAAAGAGTGGGAAATTTGTCAAGGAAGGATGAGATGCCATTAAATGTGATGCTTGAAGTCGAGGTCTTTGATGTATGGGGAATCGATTTTATGGGGCCTTTTATCTCGTCTTGCAATAATCAGTACATCTTACTGGCAGTCGATTATGTCTCAAAATGGGTGGAAGTTAAAGCTTTACCGACAAATGATGTAAAGGTAGTACTAAATTTTCTTCATAAGCAAATTTTCACAAGGTTTGGAACGCCTCGGGTAATCATAAGTGATGAAGGATCGCATTTTTGCAACCGTAAGTTCACTTCTATGATGCAGCGTTATAATGTGAATCATCGAGTAGCTACTGCCTATCATCCGCAAACAAATGGTCAAGCGGAAGTGTCTAACAGAGAGATAAAGCGCATTCTAGAAAAGGTTGTTTGTCCGTCAAGGAAGGATTGGTCTTTAAAGCTCGATGAAGCTGTTTGGGCTTACAGAACAGCATACAAAACTCCACTTGGGATGTCACCGTTTCAGTTGGTGTACGGTAAGGGATGTCATCTACCGGCGGAGCTTGAGCATAAGGCCTACTGGGCATTGAAGAAATTGAACCTGGATTTAGATGCAGCTGGTAAGAAAAGAATGCTTCAGCTTAATGAACTTGATGAATTTCGACTTCAAGCGTACGAGAATAACAAAATGTATAAGGAAAAGGTGAAGAGGTGGCACGATAGGAAGCTACATCCTAAGTTATTTGTGCCAGGGCAACAAGTTCTGTTATTCAACTCTCGGCTCCGACTTTTTCCTGGGAAGTTGAAATCAAGGTGGTCTGGACCTTTTATTGTCAAAACTGTGTTTCCACACGGAGCGGTGGAAATTTTTGAGAATGATTCGGACCAAGCATTCAAGGTTAACGGTCAGCGGTTGAAGCACTACTATGGGGACATGGCAAACCGAGAGGTGGTTAGTGCCATTTTGTTGACTATGTGAGAAAGGTACGGAACGTCAAGCTAATGACGAAAAAGAAGCGCTGCGTGGGAGGCAACCCATGAATTGTTGTTACAGGAACCCTTAGAAGTTAATAACCTATCCAAAAACACAAAAAAATTAGAAAACAGGGGCTGGAAAAAAAATTTTCCAGAGACCCTCTGCGCGCCCGCGCAGCTATGCTGAGCGGCCGTGCAGCTTTCTGCGCGCCCGCGCAGAAATGCTGAGCGGCCGCGCAGGGGTCGAGTTACAGAATTTTTTTTTTACAGCTCAGAAAAAAAAAACACAAAAACCCATTACAGTCCATAAACCCACGAATTCTTTTCCCATTACCCCATGATTTTATCCCTCAACCCCACTCCTAATCTAATTTAACCTACTCCACACCCTATATATACATACACCTATCCTACATATCTCCCACAACTTCCTACACTTAAACCCTCTCATAAACATCAAAAAATCAGTTCTTACACACTTTTATTCACAAATCAATGGCACCCAAGAGAGCACGCACTATTGACAGCAGCAGCACAGTTCCTACTGCTGATTCATCAAGGGGTACTGCTGCAAGGCCTCGGTTAACTGACAGAGCCGCGGAGGAGGAATACACTAGGCTGTTGGGGAAGCCGATTCTGAAGGAGAGGGGGTTTTTACCATCAGGGAGGGATGGTGAGCTGTTGCCCATGATTGCAGAGAAGGGGTGGATAGCTTTTTGTGAGTCACCCGAAGCAGTACCGATGAGTGTTGTTCGCGAATTCTATGCGAACGCGAAGGCTGAAAAGAATGGGTTTTCTGTAGTTCGTGGGCTGACGGTTGATTATCATCCTGCGGCAATTCGCCGTGTGATTGGATAGCGAGAGAGGAAGCCCGAGGAGGAGAACTGGAATGAAAAGACTGCTGAGGATTTTGACTTGGATTTGATTTGTGCGACTCTCTGTCGACCGGGCACAGTTTGGAACCACAGTCCAGCCAATAATGAGTATCGTCACTTTCCGGCGATCGCCATGAACAGGTATGCCCGTGCATGGAATGCATTTATATATGCTAATATTCTGCCTTCTTCACATGCACACGAGGTCACAGTTGAGAGAGCATAATTGTTGTGGGGAATTCTGAACGAGGAATACTATGTGGACCTTGGTGAGTTTATCTACCAAGGAATTCTGAAGTTTTTGAGGGGAGCAAAGCATATGAACATCCCTTATGCATCCACGGTTACAAAGCTATGCCGAGCAGTAGGAGTGAACTGGCCGGCTCATGAGCAGTTGCAGTTGCCAGCAGCTCCGATAGATTCTGGCACTCTGAATGGGATGCAGGAGTGGACCGGTGGTGAGCCTGAGGAGCATGGGCTGGGTTATCGTCTTCCAGGAGGGCGTCCAGCACGAGGTGCTACTATGGCCAGGCCAGGGCGTGGTGAGGCTAGTTCTTCGAGAGCTCAGGAGGGTGCTGGGATGGGTGATGCCCAGTATAGGAGGCTTTCACGGCGGATGGATGCCATGTATGAGACGCAGAGCAGGTTTGCTCAGGAGCTCACCCTTGCGTTAGGGACTGCTTTTCGAGGCCTTGGAGCTGATATCCAGTGGCCAGTTTTTGGTGAGGACTCTGCATACCCGCCGCCTGATACTCCACCCACTGAGGGTGATGATGATGATGACTCCGAGTAGGTATACCCTGTGTTCCTTTCTACTACCTTCACTGGGGACAGTGAAGATTTTAAGTTTGGGGGTGGTAGTTAAGGAATATTTTGTGTGTGTCATATAGTTACATATTCATGATAGTTAGTTCATATAGTTGCATAATTTTTGCCATATAGTTTTTTTATATATATATAGCTTTATTTGTTTGTTATATCATATAGCTCATGCATATACCATGATCCCTTTTACAATGATTTATCGACTGAATTGTGATATTGATGCGAGTGTAGTGATAGCATTAAAGTGATATTAAGTTGTGTAGGTTGATATGCATGCTAGAAGCACTTGTATTGTCACTAAGTCTTAGAGAATGCTTAAGGACTAGATTGTTGTTATGATCTGATTATTTTCGAGGATAATCTATTTATTATGCTTAGAATTTGATAATAGGTTCTTAGTGGTAAAGGCATGAAAAAGAAAAAAAAATGGAGTAAAAATGGAATTTGTTGCTAGTTGTGGCTAGGCGTCAAATGGCTAGTAGCCGGCTCGCATGTTATGCGAGTAGTCTAGGGTTGAGCAAGATGGAGCGAAACGCACTTGTTCAGAGAGAGAAAAAAAAAAAAAATTTTGCGTAATTGATCACGAGTGGGCTCTTTGGTATTCGAGTTATTAAGTTCTTAGGGGACTTTGTGCCTAGTGACCTAAGGTTTTTAGAGTCTGGGATCCGCTAACCTAACGCTCATTACATGGATACCATTGTATAAGTCTTTTGTGGACCTCACTCATTGCACGGTCAAATAAGCATTTGAGTTGTAAATAAAAAGCACGATTCCGTAGTAAGCTCTAGAGTTCTTGTAGTGTTGTATATCACTTTGTGCCTAGAATTTTTATTCTTTGTATAATCATAGGATTGCCTTGAGGATAGTCTAGTCATAGTAATTGGTCTAGTTCCGAAGCATATCTGTTAAGCATTTGCACACACCACGTTTCTGGCTGTATGTCCGTTTGCATGAGTTTCTTGATCTTTAGTGTCTAACTGCATTCGTTGAGACGTGGCAATTTGGTTGGTTAATTGTAGTAAGGGGGATCGTTGCATTTTCATATAGATTGCATTCATGCATATTTTTATTTGTTTTTGAGTCTGTGACGCTTGAGGACAAGCATCGATTTAAGTTTGGGGGTGTGACAAGTGGCATTTTATACCACTTAGAACGTCTTAAAATGGCTTAAATTGGTGTCTTGAAATCAAGTATTTTGTGTATTTGATGCGTTTTTCTAGTGTTTATGCATTTCAGGGTATTAGTTGCATTTCGGAGGAGGAATCATCAAGAATAAGCCTTGGCATGTGTTCACCATTGCGAGAGGAAAAGAACGGGCAGATTACGGCGAAGAAACGGAGCAAACTGGGAATTTTTCCAGTAGGGTCCTGCGCGCCCGCGCAGCAATGCTGAGCGGCCGCGCAGCAGCCTTGCGCGCCCGCGCAGAAATGCTGAGCGGCCGCGCAGGGTCGGGGAAAAAGATATATTATTTCAGACTTCTACTTCTGTTTGGCTTCCAACTTCTATGTAATCTGAGTTTTATGGGACTGTTATATAAGTAGATTTGAGACGTTTTTCATAGAGAATTAAGAGGAGATTATGTTTTAGATTGTGTTTTGCAAGAAGCGAAGGAGATAAGGAAGAAGACCGATTTAGCACACAGCAACGAAGAGGAAGCATATATACTTGTGATTCTTGTTTCGTTGTAACGTTGGATGCTAGTTTTCTTGCTTTGACTTATTTACTCTTGTGACGTACTCTGTTTTAATATAATCAGTTTAGTTATTATTTTCTTGTGTTTATTATCATGATTTCATATGAACCCATGATGGCGATAAGTTCTATTATGGGCTAATCGTGATCATGGGGTTGCAACGGATTTATTATGAAATTCTTTAGTTAGTTGTTTAATACTTTAGTATGTGATGATTGCATGATATCTAGTATTGGTTGTGCGTATTCGTCTTATGTGCGTCACGAACATATAAGATAGGGTGTTAATCTCTTGTGAAGCGACGGTGGATCTTGAGATTTAGAACTTGCCATGCTAGCATAGGTTCATGTACGTTGTGCATGATTAGTGGGTAACTCTAACAGTTTTATTTGCCCTATGTAATCAAAAGGAATAACTTGTGCTTAAATCGTTGTGTTGTCAATTTCTGTAGACATATAGGAACTCAACATAATTGATGACTATTCAACTTCTATCTTAATTGTGGATGCTTGGTAGAATGGTATTAGTACAATGAAAGTTGGCTTTTATCAGTTTCGTGTTATTCGATTAATATCATCACTGTCACATGCTAAAGGTAATAACAATGGCTATAGAAGGAAGTAATAATGAAGTTGTGATCTCATGAGTGTTTTATTATTGATAAATTGAAGTGTTAGTTGAGTGGTTAATTAAGTAGTTAATTATAGTTAATATTTAATCAACAATTTTAAGTGTTATTATCTTAACATTGAGAAGTAATCATACATTGGTGAGTGAGTTAAATTAGACAATAACTTAGTCTGAGTCTCTGAGGGAACGAACTAGAAAGTATTCTATATTACTTGCGAATGCGTATACTTGCGTGAATATTAGTGCGTGATTTCGCCCTAACAGCGAACTATTGGTGGGAATCCACGCGAGCATTGGAAGGAGGTGAGTTTATAACTTGGGAGAGGTTTATCGAGCTGTTCCTGGAGAAGTATTTCCCGAGGTATATGAAGAACCAAATGGAGATCAAATTCTTGAACCTGACCCAGGGTGATCTTACTGTGGCTGAGTACGAGGCTAAGTTTACTGAGTTAGCAAGGTTCATGCCAGACCAGGTTGATACAGACGAAAAGATAGCAAGAAGGTTTAAACAGGGATTGAAGTTTTTGATTCAGAACTGAGTGGCCATGTTTGAGTTGACTTCATATGTGGCGGTGGTTCAGAAAGAAATGGTGATTGAAAGAAAATAGAAACCTCAGAAGGAGGTCAGCAGCAGGGTAATTTTCAGGGCCGTTTCAACAAAAGGCCAGGATTTCAGGGTAATAGGAATGTGGGATTCAAGAAACCACAATCAGGAAATGGAGGACAAGGAAACCGTTTTTAGAATTCAAATCAGCAGAGGCCCAATCGTCCACCAATGCCAGATTGCAAGTTTTATGGCAGAAAACATTCTGGGATTTGCAAAGCTAATTCTGTGTGCTACAAGTGCAATATGAAGGGACATCATGCATATGAGTGCCGCAATTAGGTGCCAGAAGTTACATGTTTCCGATGCGGGAAGACAGGTCATTACGCCAACAACTGTAAAGAGCAAGCTCAAGGTGCAAATATACCACAGATCACAGGACCATCCTCTCAGGGTGTGCCAAGGATTGAGGGGGCACCAGCAAAGAATCAGCCAAAGGCCAGGACATTCAATATGACTATGAAGGATGCTGTTCAGAATTCAGACGTGGTTGTAGGTACGCTTCCAGTCAAATCCATAGATGCTAAAGTTTTATTTGATTCTGGAGCAACAAGGTCATTTATTTCTCAAGATTTTGTCGATAAACGACATTGCAAAGTTAAGTTGTTAGAACAAGCATTAATGATAGAATTAGCTAATAAGGACCAAGCTTCCGTCAACCAAGTGTGCCCGAGGTGTGATATTGAGATAGGAGGACATCATTTCCATGCCAACTTGATACCTTTTAAGTTGGGGGAATTTGATGTTATCTTAGGAATGGATTGGTTGTCAGAAAATAACGCTCAGATTTATTGTAAGAATAGGAAAGTAAGACTTTAGACCTTGGATAGCAAAAAGAAAATAATATTTTGAAGGAATAAGCAAGAGAAGAAGTTCTTAACGATAGCTCAAGTGAAGAAGTTATTACGTCAGAATTGCAAGGCGTATTTGGCCCATGTGATAGACAACAGCAAAGCAGTTCTAGCACTAGAAGCGATTCCAGTTATTAACGAATTTCCAAATGTCTTTCCAGACGATCTTCCAGGATTACCTCCCGACAGAGAAATTGAATTTGCGATTGATCTAGCACCCGGAACAGAACCAGTTTCTAAAGCTCCGTATCGAATGGCACCAGTGGAGATGAAAGAATTGGCAATTCAGCTACAAGATCTTTTGGAGAAAGGAGTTATAAGACCCAGTGTATCCCCATGGGGCGTAGCAGTACTGTTTGTCAAGAAGAAGGACGGGAGTATGCGACTGTGTATTGACTATCGAGAACTAAGTAAGCTGACTATTAAGAACAAGTACCCGTTGCCAAGGATCGATGATTTATTTGACCAATTGAGAGGCGTTGTATGGTTTTCTAAGATAGATTTAAGGTCTGGATATCATCAACTGAAGATCAAGCCAGAAGATATTCCGAAGACCGCATTGAGAACCAGATATGGGCATTATGAGTTTCTAGTGATGGCATTTGGATTAACCAACGTACCAGCAGCTTTCATGGATCCGATGAATCGAGTATTCAAGAAATATTTGGATAAATTCATGATTATGTTCATAGACGACATTCTGATCTATTCTAAAACAGAAGAAGAGCATACAGAGCACTTGAGGATAGTTCTGGAGATACTGTGACAGGAGAAATTGTACGCAAAGTTTTCCAAGTGTGAATTTTGGTTAAAAGAAGTACGATTTCTCGGGCACGTGATTAGCAATAAATGAGTGGAAGTGGATCTGACAAAGATTGAAGCCATAATCAACTGGGAAAGACCAAAGACACTAACGGAAGTAAGTAGCTTCATGGGATTGGCA
This sequence comes from Apium graveolens, assembly GCF_009905375.1. Taxonomy (NCBI): domain Eukaryota; kingdom Viridiplantae; phylum Streptophyta; class Magnoliopsida; order Apiales; family Apiaceae; genus Apium; species Apium graveolens. Next base: position 219,786,879 of record NC_133654.1, read on the forward strand.
GGTTACTGCAGAATGTTCGTGCAAGATTTTGCAAAGATAGCTACGCCGTTGACAAAGCTCACCAGGAAGCACCAAAAGTTTGAATGGGACGAGAAATGCGAAGAAAGTTTCCAATAATTAAAGAATAGATTAGTATCTTCACCAGTGCTAGTATTGCCAGATGAACAAGGAAATTTTGTGATCTACAGTGACGCGTCATACAAAGGATTGGGATGTGTTTTGATGTAGCATGACAGGTGATAGCCTACGCTTCAAGACAACTGAAACCACATGAAGAGAAGTATCCAATGCATGATCTTGAATTGGTAGCTATAGTGTTTTCATTGAAGATATGGAGGAATTATTTGTATGGAGAAAAGTGTGAGATTTACACGGACCACAAGAGTTTGAAGTATATCTTCATCCAGAAATAATTGAACACGAGGCAAAGAAGATGGCTCGAATTGATCAAGGACTACGACTGTACTATCAACTATCATCCAGGTAAAGCAAATGTGGTGGCCGACGCGCTGAGCCGAAAAGAAAGGTTAAACATGATAACTTCATCCGAGGAATTAATCAAAGAATTTGAGAAGCTTGAAATAGAGGTTAGTACCCCAAGTATATCTACAGAGGTGTTGTGTACAATGTCTTTTCAACCAGAATTATTAGAGAAGATAAGAAGATGCCAGAAAGAAGTCATAAGTTATGAACGAGACAGTTTGACAGTAGAAGAGATAGGGAGTCAAAAGGATGATAAAGGAATATTAAGATTTTTTTCTAGAATATGGATACCCAACGTAGCCGAGCTGAAAGATGAAATTCTTCGAGACGCTCACAACTCCAGATACTCAATTCATCCCGGAAGTACGAAGATGTACAGAGACTTAAGAGAAAATTTTTGGTGGCCAAGGATGAAGAAGGAAATTGCAGAATGGGTAAGTAAGTGTTACACTTACCAGCGAGTCAAAGCGGAACATCAAAGACCCAGTGGACTGATACAGCCATTGGACATTCCAGAATGGAAGTGGGAGCATATAGCGATGGATTTCGTAGTTGGATTACCGAGGACTAGGGAAAATCATGATGCTATTTGGGTTATTATTGACAGATTGACGAAGTCAGCGCATTTTCTTCCTATCAACGAAAGATTTTCAATGGATAAATTGGTTCAGCTATATTTGAAGGAAATTGTGACACGACATGGAGTTCCAATATCCATAGTTTCAAACAGAGATCCTCGATTTAATTCAAGATTTTGGAGAAGTTTTCAAGATTGTCTCGGAACAAAGCTGAACATGAGTATCGCGTATCATCCGTAGACAGACGGTCAAAGTGGAAGGACGATTCAGACTATTAAAGATATGCTAAGGGTATGTGCACTAGATTTTGAAGGGAGTTGGGACGAACATTTGCCATTAGTTAAATTCTCCTACAACAACAGTTATCATGCAAGCATTGGAATGCCACCTTACGAAGCTTTGTACGGGAGAAGATGCAGATCTCCAATATGTTGGGAAGAAGTTGGTGAGAGAAAGATTTTTGGTCCAGAATTGATCCAGTAGAAGAAAGAGAAAATAGAACTCATTCGGAAATGATTAGTAGCAGCTCAAGATCGTCAACATAGATATGCTGATCCTACCAGAAAGGATATGGAATTTGAAGTTGGTGAAGCAGTGCTATTAAAGGTTTCGCCTTGGAAAGGTTTATCAGGAATTGGGAAGAAAGGAAAGTTGAGTCCGCGTTATGTTTCCCCTTTTGAGATTTTGAGGCGTGTGGGAAAGGTTACTTACGAGTTGGCGTTACCACCTCACATGCAGCATATTCATAATGTGTTCCACGTGTTAATGTTGAAGCGTTATTTTCCTGATTCGAACCATGTGATAGAATATGAGCCAATCGAGATTCAACCTGATTTATCTTTTGTCGAGCAACCAGTGCAGATTTTGGATAAGAAAGAAAGAGTGCTTAGGAATAAGTCTGTATCTTTAGTACGAATCTTTTGAAGGAATCCCAAGTTTGAAGAGTCGACCAGGGAGTTGGAAAGTGAAATGCGATCCAAGTATCCTCATTTGTTTTCCTAGGCTGATTCTGAGGACAGAATCCTGTTAAGGGGAGAAAGATGTAATATCCGGAAAAATTATGTGAATATTATGTGTTAAATAAATAAATATTATGTGTTTTATAAATTCAGAGTAATTATTGTCATGATATTAGATGTTATAGCTGTTATGTGTGTTTCCGTGCGGGACAGAAAATTTTTTGATTGATTAATATACATTTAAACTGCAGTTATACGAATCGATATGCAATTCGAACTCGTATTTATTTGCATATTTATTAAGGTACTCGTTTTATTTCATTTTACGCGTATTTCAATGCATTTTATGTATTATCGGGTTTTTCTGGTAATTTAGGGATCATTTATGTTTTTCAAAAATCAACGGATCGGGACCCCACCGGGACGTCAAACCCCACAAAATCCGTGTTTTCATTTTTATAAAATTATTCGTATTTCAAATACCCTTTATTTTTGTATTTTTGAATTATTCACAATTTTTGGGAAATTTTGACATTAATTTTGTATTTTATCATTTTTAAAATTATTCCCCGTGATTATTATTTTAGGGTCTAATTATTATAATTAGGGGATAAAACACCCTTAATTTATTCTGGGATATAATTTTTGTAAAAATATAAATACCATCAAAATAATTATTTTATTCATTTTTTTATAAAATTTCAGAAATTCTTGAATAAAATTTGGGGGTGAAATCTTGTTCTTCAACTTCAACCCTTGTTTTTGATCGATTTAGCAAGCCAAATCAGATGCTCTGATAGTCAAAATCATCCCCGTGATAAGAGCTTTCCATTGATACCAGAATCGTGACCTGAGATTGATTGGTGGTAAAAATCGTTTTTTTGTTCTTGTTCTTGAAATCGGCTTTTGAATTTTGTGGTGTTTTGATTGTTTTCAAGATTATAATTAGCTTTAAGATGATTTCCTTGATCGATTCCTATGATTATTCGAGTTGTTTGAGTCCGGGATTAGCCCAATACAGTTTTCATTTTTGCTTCATTTTTGTCTAAGTTTGATTCAATTTTATGGCTTAATCCTGATTGTTCTGTTGATTGTGATGTGATGAGGCGTTTGTAAATGAAATAAGCTTTATTTTGGTATAAAATCCGCCGAGTTTCGTTCAGTATCTGGGGTAATCGGCTTTTCCGATTTCTTCGCCGGTTTTTGGAGATGTTTTTCCGGATTCTGTGTTCCAGAAGTTGAATGATGTTTTAGATGATGAGTTTGTGGTTTTGGGAACGTTTTGAATCGATTGGGTGTTAGAAATCGATCAAAACGAATCGATTCAGGTGCTCCTGGGCTCACTGGAGTTTGACCGGACGTCGGCCGGATTCTGGAAAAACCCAGTTTCCGGCGACGTGTTCGTCAACTATGGCGGTCCTTTCGGCCATGCCCTACCGCCTTTGATCCGTTTTCCGGCTGTTCCTTTTCTGATTTTGTGTTCTGGTTTTCTGTTTTCAATTTAAATCAAAATTTATTTTTCTGTTTTAAAAATCATTTATTTTAATTTCAAAAATCAATTACTTAATATTTATAATTCTAAAAATTATTTTCTTAGTTATTTTAAATTCCTAAAATTATTTTCTTTAATTATTTTCAAAAATACAATTTGATTTAATTATTTATAATTCCTTTTAGTTAATTATTTATGAATTTAATTAATTGATTAAAAATCAATTAATCAATTAATTTTATTTATAAATAGTTTAATAAATGTAAATTATTTATAATTAATTTAAATAATTTCTAAAAAATTATTTTTAGATTTTTAAAAATTATATTTTGGTATTTAAAAATCAATTAATATTATTATTAATTGATTTATTCTCATATATTTCTTATTTTATTCATAATAATTAAACCGTTCGTCCGTTTAATACGAAACGAACGCGTATAGACTTAGAAAAATGTTGCGCTTTCAATAAAAATACTTTTGAGACCTAATTTCTTTTGTATTGCAATGTCATATGATTTGTGTATCAGTTTGAGTCGGTATTTGACCGATAAATGCTAATATTGACCTGATTTTAATTTTGAACGCCCTAGGATGTATCTTTTAACGATTTGACTTATGTATTACATGAATTATGTGATTACGTGTTATACGAATACCATGATTACGTGCTATGTGATATGCATGCTATCTGTTTATAGTTTTAAAATGCCATGCTAGTTATAAACGATCGGGTAGATGTCAAGACATATAGTTACGTCGATTGAGTTTGGTTCCTTCAATTAAGATAGTTCTTTTGTTTATAGAATTGAGTAGCAAGGAGTGTGGTCAAGTGCTAGACGGAGCTGATAGCCAGCAGTTATAAGCCGGAGTTTTAGTGAAAAGTTAGTGAGCATACCAGGCAAGTATTCTCCCCTATTCTAAATTCAGAATAGCTAATTGTTTTGCATATTCAAAATATAAGAACTGTTTATAAATACTCTGATAGCGCATTGAATATCCATACTCCTATATTTATTGACATTCTCTTATTCTAGGAATCATTCTGCTAAAACCAATCTTTTGATTCGATAGATAGTGAATAATTATACTATCCAAATATACACTATACAGTAGAACTTTGAATTGAGATTAGCGAATAACTATGTTCTGGTTATTTCGCCATCAGTAGTTGAGATAACTCCGGACCATGTGACATGGGGAGTTGAATAGATAAAGATGTCATTGATCCGACTCCTTTAATCAAAATGATTTTGTGAATTGGTTATTGGTTAGCGTAAGAGGTCGAGGCACCGGTCCAGCGTGAATTATTATACGAAAGTGTAATATCTTGTTAGGCGAATATATGCCTTCTTCATGGATATCCAATAGGTACGGTATGGCTGCGGGATATCGATACCTATATTTACGGTATGGATGCGGGATACCGGTGCTGTTTCGTGACTGATCATCAGGAACAACATAGTGCATAATTGTGTTTGATTAAAATGTCCCTCAAACTTTAAAGTTTATATCAGCTTGAACTTTTACTCAGATATTGTTATTGTTGTTCACTTACAAACTTCATATTACTTGCTGAGCATCCCTTCGCTCATACTTGTTTATTAATCTAATCTTTCAGCTAAACCGGAGCAGGCTTGAGTTCCAGGTTTGATTAGAGGTCAAGTGCTTGTAAATAGTTTGGTGTGTTTTCCAGGTAAATAGTTTGGGACGCTTGAATAGTATAAAGGTTTGTAATAAAATTTGAATAAGTTGTAAAACTAATTAGACTTATAGTTTGTAATAACTGTTGGTTTGTATTAGTGCATGTTCCATACTATAACCTGTGATCGATCCAGTGCATACAAGGGGTCATATTTATTATATTATTCCGTTGTGATTATTTTATTATAATTTAGTGGCAAGTGACCCCCAAATCTAGACCCCGGGTTTGGAGGGCGTCACATTAGACATTTAAGATTATTAATTGCGTAGAGATAAACTAGTTGAGTAGTATTACTTTAAATATTCTTTTAAATAGTAAACTAATTCGAGGTTTAATTATTTATCGATTATCATTTAATTAATTATTATTTATTAAAGGGTTTATTTATGATTTCAAAATCATAGAACCGGATTTAAATTACTTTCTGATTTCGAAAATCATTCAAATAATTTTAGATCGTTGGAGAATATTATCCCGACTTATTTAATATTTTGAATATAGTTTTAAAGAGAAACCCCCCCTATTTAATTATCTGTTGAAAACGGTCAACTCACATCCTTAGTACTTCCTCCGAAAACTTTCGGAAGTACATGTATATATATGAAGTAAAGTTATGCCTATCAACAAGCAAAACGCTTGGGGGAACTTTGATATGGTTCGAGTTCTCGAGATATGATAGGATTTCCTAAAGGACAAGGGAGGGGTAGGATCCAAGTACTTCGTGTATTGGATAGACTACTGGTACCATAGGAGATGGTATAATATATACCTAAGGACCTGTGAAATGTGTGTATACCCGAAATGAGGACACATAGCCCGTATGCGGCAAGGGTGATAATCGGGATACGAAGGTGTCGTCCTTCTACTAGTAGATAAGGTTACTTTTATCGCAGTACGACTGATTATCGTATGCGGTGGCTCCAACGAATGTCCTAATTCTTCCAGTTGGAATTGTGATGCAATACCGTAACCCAAGTCTAGGTGCTGGGTTTACTTTTAAGGTATTTGCAGGATAATAAAATCCATTAAAGAATTGTTTTCATAAGAAGGTGTGTATCACCAAGGAAAACTAATTTCGAATAAAATATAACTATCATATATGATGTTTTATGTAAGTTATCATAGAGTCATTTTCATACTGTACATTATTATGCTGGGCATTATAGCTCACACCTATTTTCTTCAATTGACACAACACAATAGTGAATCAAGATGCCTGCCATGAGAACCACAGCCTGAAAACGGATAGGAAATGGCCAGCTGTTCCGTAGATTGTTTGGTGTTGTACCACAGGTAGTCCGAATAAGCTGGATTAGTTTTCAGTTGTTTTTAGTTCAGCTTATTTATAAGTATGACTTATGTAAGGTAATAAACAAGAAACGTATATTTGTCCGACGGACTAGCCTTACTTAAAGGTTACTCCCCGGTAAGACTTAATCACATTTGGGTTGTAATAATTATCACTTGATGGTTGAATTACTCTAGTTATGAACGGTTCGTTTCCAAGATAATAACCCGTAAGTGTGTGTGTGTGATAAGTGTGGGGTCGTGAAGTGTGAGTATTTATATATTATAGTGTGAGTTGTGTGGTTGTAGTAGTTTAGATGGCGTGGCTTCCGAGATTCCTGACCCCGGATTTTGGGGTACCACAGAAATGGTATCAGAGCCTTAGGTTATCAAATCTTGGAAATGATAGGATATAAAATACGTAGACATAAGAATAATAAAATAATCAATTAGAGCTCAAGTCGAGTTCGTCGTCGGGCTACATGGGTAGTCTTGACAGTTTTACCCTCAAGGGAATTTCGACTCTAAGTTAGTAACACCATGTCTATTATGTCAGGTACCAATGGAGCCTATGAGGGAGGTTGACCCTGTTAAGGATGTTATGGTTTCTGAGCGTGACCCTACTCCCGAGCCAGAGAACCCACCCATTGATGATTCAGGTGATGACCCTACTGAGGATGTCCCAGAGGAGGAGACTGACCTTCCTGTCCCCATAGCTAATGATGTTAAGATGACCCAGGGAGATGGCGTAGGCTGGAGGGATGTAGAGATGTACCCTCACCCGACTATTCGTTCTCCTACCCCACCCCCAGGGATTCAGAGCCCTATGCCCTATACTGATGATGATGACGAGGATGGGATATATGCACAGATCTACGAGGCTTACGATATATCCTCTAGCGACCCAGACTCACCTCTACAACCCCCGACGACCATACATGTAGTTATACACGACTGGATGGTGGCTCAGCTTAACGTTGAGATTACTGCGGCATCTGCTCGCATTGTAGAGTTACGCCAGACATTGATAGCTGAGAGAGCCATCAGACTAGGATACCCAGAGGATTTCAGAGCTACTTCCCTAGCCATAGCCCGCATAGAGATTGATGGGATCAGGCTCCGTACCGGGTTCAGATGAGGATGATAGCGATTATAGGATACATCCCGGTAGTTGATGCAGAGTTGATGTTGGCAGGAGTGATGAGGAGGGTGCGTGACCTCATGCGCAGTGACAATGACTGAGGGACTAGTGACTAGATATGGACCTTGAAGAAGGCTGGGTGATTTGTCACCAATTTTGATAGGATAGCTAGTAGTAGATAGCGTTTCTAACCCTTCAGGGGTACACAGCTTATGTATTTGCATTTCAGTATTGAGGACAAGTAGTGATGTATTATAATCTGGCATGTATAAACTCAGCTAGTTGTTTTGTTCCCCAAGATATAAGTGGGTGACCTTATGAAATATATATCTAAGTAGTTATCAAGAAATTGATGTCCATATTATTGCACTTTATAAAAACATGCTAGATAATAAATGACATGCTTACACATGAATAAATTAAGCCAACTGTTATAATTACAACTATGTTGACAAATCTTTATTATCAGAACAATGCCATCACGTAGAAGAGGAACCAGGGCACAGCCCGCAGAATCAGTTAACCAACAACGGAATGAACCTGACCCTACAGTAAATAAAGAAAGTGAAGAGGACCTAGACTATAATGAATATGATGAGGAAGAATATGTAGAAGAAGAGACTGAGGATACCCATCTGGGAGGGAACCCCATGAATAAATTTATGGAGCTTCTAAGAGGAAATCTGAACCAATATCCTATTCCACCACAACCACATGCTGCCCAACAGACTGTAACCACTGCCTTTAGGGCCTTAAAATCTCTCAATCCCCCATAGTTTCTAGGATCTTCCGACCATGTTGAAGCACGAGCCTGGCTCAAGGAGATAGAAAAGTCCTTCGAGATACTAGGTGTTGAGGAATGACACAAGACCATTTTTGCTTCTTACATGTTGAAAGGAGAAGCTAACTACTGGTGGGAGTCCAAACGAAACCTAGAGACTGATGCTGTGATCCCATGGGATAGATTTACCCGACTGTTCTTAGATAAGTACTTCCCTAGGTTTATGGAAACCCAGATGGAGATTAAGTTTCTGGAGTTGAAACAAGATAAGATGACTGTGGCAGAATATGAGGCCAAGTTTACTGAGTTGTCGAGCTTTGTGCCTGAGTTCGTAAATACCAAAGAAAAGAAAGCGCGAAGGTTTCAGCTTGGTCTGAAACAATGAATCCAAAACCAAGTGGTGGTGTTAGAGCTGACAGACTATGCCACCTTAGTGCAGAAAGCCTCGATTGTTGAAGCTGTCAGTGAGCAGAGTGTGAAGGAAAAGGAAAATAGGTAGAGGAAGATAGGAAGCCAAGGAATAGGAACCGGGAACAGGAGCCTTCCAAGCAGGTTCGTCAGGGGAGTGGTGTCCCAACCTGCGCGAGGCCCCGGATTCAGAAAGGCCCCAAGCGAGAGTGTCGGCCAGGGCGGTGGATAATCTAGAGCAACATTTCATAGCCAACCACGTGCCCTAATACCAGAATGTCAGACATGCGGAAAAAGACACCTTGAGATGTGCACCCAGGCAAGAGCCCCTCTGAAATGTTACAGGTGTGACCAATCCGGACACCTTGCCAACAACTGTCCCCAATATAGCAAGATATGTTTCCAATACGGGAAAGTAGGACATATGAGGAAGGATTGCCTGATAATGAAGCCCCTAGTCTCAGGTATGAGCAGAGCTGCATCCAACCGACCCCCAGCTGCTAGGACCTTCAACATGACTGTTCAGGATGCTGTTTGAAACACTGACGTGATAGCAGGTACCCTTTTATTAAATTCTGAACATGCAAATGTCCTATTTGATTCTGGAGCAACCAAGTCATTTATATCTCAAGATTTTGCTAAAAAGTTAAAACTTAATGCCATACCCCTACGTGAGATATTACAAGTGGAAATAGCAAACAATGAAATAATTCCTGTAAATCAAGTACACCCTAAGTGTAAGTTGAAATTAGAAGGGATGGTCTTCGAGGTTGACCTAATCCCATTTACGTTAGGAGAATTTGATGTAATCTTAGGAATGGATTGGTTATCCAGTAACGGAGCGCAAATAGATTGTGAACGGAAGAGGGTAAAGATAAGAGTGTAGAATGAAAAAGAAGTAGTGTTTAAAGGTCAACGACATAACCAGAAATTTCTGACCATGCTACAAGCAAAAAGATTGTTAAGGAAGGGAAACAAGGCCTATTTGGCTTATGTGATAGATACCAAGAAGAAGGTCCCTAATATACAGGACATACGCGTAGTAAACGAATTCGAGGATGTATTCCCAGAGAACTTACCAGGGTTGCCACCTGACAGGGAAATAGAATTCGCTATAGAATTAGCACCAGGAACGGCACCAGTATCCAAGGCCCCATATAGGCTAGCCCCAGTTGAGATGAAGGAACTAGCTTCTCAACTGCAAGAGTTATTAGATAATGGAATGATAAGACCCAGCGTGTCGCCATGGGGAGCACCAGTATTGTTCGTAAAGAAAAAGGACGGCAGTATGAGATTATGCATAGACTATCGAGAGCTGAATAAGCTAACTATTAAGAATAAGTACCCGCTCCCCAGGATTGATGACCTATTCGACCAACTCAAGGGAGCTGTACATTTTTCCAAAATAGATTTGAGAACAGGATATCACCAGTTGAAAATCAAATCGGAAGATATCCCGAAGACTGCTTTTCGCAATAGGTATGGGCACTATGAGTTCTTAGTCATGTCGTTTGGGTTAACCAATGCACCCGCAGCCTTTATGGATTTGATGAACAGAGTGTTCAAAAAGTACCTGGATATATGTGTCATAGTTTTATAGATGATATTCTTATCTACTCAAGGGCAGAACAAGAACATGCAAAACATTTGAGGATAGTCTTAGAAATCTTGAGGAATGAGAAATTATATGCCAAGTTCTCGAAGTGCGAGTTTTGGTTGAGAGAAGTTTAGTTTTTAGGACATGTTGTAATATCCGGGATATATCGTGTAATTATTTTTGCTAATAAATAATTATTATATGTGTTCAGTATCTATTCTGTGAATTATTTGTTAAGTGTTAAATGTGTTTGGATGTTTAAAAATATTATTAATTGAGTATTTTAATTTTTATATGTCCAAAATAAAATATAGATAATTGTCATATCTTCCTAATTCTTTTTATGTTGATTTATGAATTTATAAGAATCATATGAAATTTATAAAATCTTTTTCCGGGTATTTAAAATCTATTTTATAAAAACGAGAACCGACCGACGTCATCCGTTGTTACGTTTTTGGAACCCGAAACTCTTCCGAGAACTCCTTTCTAAACTAATTGTAATATTCCGAGCATATTCCATGTTTCGACTTTTTCGATCCGGTGTACGGTTTGTCTTGCGCGGGTCCCGGCGCAACATTTTTCGATACAATATTCGTCTCGGTAAATCAATAAAACCCGTATTTTTGATAAACGGGAGATTTTTATTAAACTATCCCAATTATCACCTCGTAGTACGTGTAACCTGGCGCTGAGACCAAGACCGTAGTACAAATTGTACTGATTTGGATAATTATCCCGAAAACCGATACCGTTTGGATCAGTTTTTACAAATAAACGTACCGTTTTATATCCGGAATGATCCAACGGGATACTAATTTTCCGTAATTACAAATAGCCTTTACCGTATTTTATTTCGTATCAAAAATCATTTGCAGTCAGTAATTATATAAATTTCCAGAGAAAATTCATATATTCATAAACCTTTCTAAGAATCAAACCAACAATCGGAGGTGTTACCGGAGTCCGTTTGAAAAGCTCGAGTACTCAAAACGAAGGTCTTGTGGTTTTCAATCAGATTCTGTGTTCCAAATCACTGCAGAAATCAAGGTTTATTTTCTGAAAAATTATTTATTTTTGAATTAATTTTATTAAAAATATGATTTTTTGTTCGGATGATTGTTTGTATGATTTGATGCTTGCATGTTGTAGAGCTTGTTTTCCTGATGATTTTCATATGTCATACGTCTTATTTGGAGTTCAATAACATGCTCAAAAGTGGGTTTAATTCTCGAATTTTAAAATTAGGGTTTATAACCCGTATGAATGTTTTCAATTGAAATTTGGGGCTTTCTGATTTAGGGGTTATTAGCTGTTGATTTATAGTGGATTATGTTCCTTATAAAATTTGCAATCGATTGGTATATAGCTCGTTAACAGAGGATTAGTGAATCGAAGAGAGTTGTGTTTTGAAGATTTTCGATGTTTGCCGGAAACCGGCAATGTTCTTGGTCATTTTCCGGCCAGAACAGGGATGATTGATGTGTTTTGATTGCATGAATAAGTTCCTGGTGATGTGTAGATCGTGTCTGGAGGTGTTGGTGGGGTGAGGACGCCGGGATCGTCTTCTCCGGCGAGACAGAACGTTTTCGGCGACCCCCTGTAAAATTACAGTTTAGTACCTTATCTTTTGGGGAAGAAACAGTTAAGTCCCTGATATTTCGAGAACTTGCAAATTTTGGATTCCTGTTTTAAAAATATTCAAAAATCATATTTCCTATTTATTTTTATTATAAAATTCAATTTTAATTTCTGAAAATTCCAAAAAATATTATTTTAATTCCAAAAATTATATTTAATTCAAAAATAAATCTGAATTAATTAGTTAATTAATTTCAGTTAATTTTTAATTGATTAATTAGTCAATTTATTCGAAAATTAATTGATTAATTGATTTAATTAATTATTAATTTATTTTAATTAATTATTTAATTAGATTTAATTATTTAAAAATGATTTAAAAATTCTGAAAAATAGTTTCGAGTTTTAAAATATTATTTTAAATTGTTTTCAGGGCTCGATAATTATTAAGAAATTGTTTTGAAGCCAGAATTGGCCAACCGAACCCTGTTTACTACTTCGAAATTGATTCAATGATCTGTTTTAATTCCGAAAAATGTTTTAAAAATTATTTTAAATATCCGCAAGCCTATTTATGACCCGAGACTTCTTTATAAATGATATATCATTGATTATGTGACATGTTATGTGTTATATGTGACTTGTTGGTTAACTGTCGGTCTATATATTCGATGTTTACTTGTTTATTGTGTAACTTTCAATCCGTTAATCGGATTTGGGTGAAACGAAGGGTAGATAAAAGTAGGTTTCGAATAGAATTGTATAAGTTAAATATTGATAGATGCTTATGATATGTGAGCAGAAGAGCCAAGGCGTAGGAAAGGGAAACAGATAGTCAAGGAGTAAGACAGTGGTGATTGAGAGCAATTGCAGTGTAGTAAGCTAGTAAAAGGCAACTGTTCTGAACTTTCTCGAGATATTATAGTGATTGATAATCATGTTTTATATTGCAAGTACTTTGAAGCACTGAATCCTAAACCCTGATTCCAGTTATTGATCTTGAGCTGTAAACCTGAATCTTTCTAAACCATTGATTGTTGTATCCCCAAATACGAACCTCAAATATACGATACTACTCCATAAATACATACAAACTAATTATCAAACACTGAACCAGATTGCTTATACACTCAAACCATTGTATCTTATGCTTTGAAAACCAAATCCTTGAAACCCTGATATACTGATTCTTTTCTTATCCAATTCTTTAACTACCTAGCAGCCAAGCTTTGGAAATGCTATATTGATCTTTATGTAGATTGAAATCATTTTCATTATTGAACATCCAATGTTGTTAATGATCCTATTTTTTGTTTATTACTGCTTATTCTGTTATTATGGTAGAATTGGATTGTTTTTATAAAATTATGGACCAGATTCGTGGTCAGACCATATAATGGTCAAGTTAGGCCAATGTGGCCTTGGATCCAGTAGTTAGAGCAGTGCTGTGTGCTTTGCTCGGGGTTAGTGCGTGGCTGATCAGCAATCTAACCTTGGTTTTTAAAATGAAAATATAATTTCTAATTCTAAATCATAATCCATTGTTCACTTGTTGTCATAACCATATTTACCTGATGATCATTATTCTCAGTTTTGTCATTGTGACTTGCTAAGCTAGTTAGCTCATTTGTACGATGTTGTTTATGTTCTTTACCAGTTAAGAAGGAACCGGTTGGTACCGAGGATCCCCAGTCCAGCGTGAGAGCTAGGGGTTCAGGTTGATCGAGTTGAGCTAGTAGGCTTCTTTTGGGAGTAATTTGAGTTTGTAAAAGTTTGTAATAATGTTTAATACTCAGTGTTGAGTTGGAATAGTTGAGATTTGAACGGTTTGTAATATAAGTGTGTGTTGGGCTTGTGTGCATACTTTAACCTATTGCGGTCCGTGGTAGTTGGTAAGTAGGGTCACTGCATATCATTATTATTATCTTTATTATTGTTATAAGCAGGTTGTTAATAAGGTGTGTGTGTGGACCCCAAACTTCTGACCCGGGTTTGGAGGGCGCCACAGGTTTGGTATCAGAGCTACAAGTTATAAGTCACTGACACAAGCCTAGATTTACGGGAATGGGTAGAGGGTTAGGATTAGAAGTAAGGAATAGAAAGATAGAATGTTGAGAGGTTGAGTGCTATGGTACAACAGGTATTAGTGTAATTCACGTCATGGTTCGAGATTCTTATATTGCGATATGATTTCAGAGAGCAGCGATGGCCGACTCTTTTATCCCCGTATCAGCTGATCACTCAGAGCCTTCAGTTGGAGTACCATCTTCGGATCCATGTCATGTTGTTCCACCAGTGTTGGCTATACTACCTCAACCTGTGTTGCAGCCCGTACCACTGCAGGCTATTCCACCCCCAGGCATGAGGCCACCTATCAGAGGACCTCCATCAGCAGATTCAGACTCCACTGGGCATTCATTTACGAGTGCCCCATTCCAGTCTACATTGCCCCCAGTTCCTTACTACCGGTATGAGGCTCTTCTACTGGAGCGTGATTTCTTATTGGCCCAGATTCGAGAGCTACAACATATCATTAGGACTACTGATGTTGATCGTGGTGTGAGGGAGCTTCGAGAGGAGATTCATGTGACATAGAGGGTTCTTGAGACTAGGCTACATGGAGCTACACTACCTGGCAGAGGCCCTGATGCACTGATGGGCTGCGCTACTGAGGTGATGGAGGACTTTGAGAGGCTGACAGGACCAGAGTTTCCTTGGAGTTGAGTCAGAGATCCAGAGATAGAGATGTTGAGTAGTGTTGTTATGGTTATGTATTATGTACAGTAGTGTGTAGTGTGTATCAGTAGACTTTTGGGTTGTATTTATAGACTAGCTATGCTGACTAGTGAATAGGTTGTTGTATCATTTTGCTTTTACTTTCGAAGCGTCTTTACGCTTGTACTACCCAAAACTTTTGATCTATATATATCAGTACCTTTTTCCTTTCCAGTATTGTCATTTATTTTACTGCATCTGTGTGGCACCCTCCAAACTCGGGTCAGAAGTTTGGGGTCCACAACACATACATAATATATAAACCTGTATATGAGATACTATTTGCAATGACCCTGATTTACACAACCACGGATCGTAATAGGTTAAAGTATGAAAACAAGCCACAACCTTAACTTTTATTACAACGTACCAAATCCCAACTAATTTAACTTACAACTGATAATAAAATTATTCTTACAATCTTACTATCTCACTACCGCAATAAGCTTCTGCTAGCTCGATCCAACTCAATCTGGAATCCTAGCTCGTACATTGAACTGGGAAACCTCGCTATCAACCGTATCCTTCTTAACTGTAGAATACATAAAAAAAAATTGCAAGAGTGAACTAACTAGCTCAGCAAGTCATAGTGTCAATAATTGAGGTTAATCAATGATCAAACGAGATGATTCAGAGGAATCAAGTTTATTGGTAAACAATCAATAGAATTGGATATTCATTTTAAGTTTTAAAACCAAGGTTAGGCTGTTGATCAGTCACGCACTAACCTCGAGCAAAGCATACAACACTGCTCTAATTACTGGATCAAAGGCACACATTGGCCTAACTTGACCATTGATATGGTCTGACCACGAATCTGGTCCATATCTAAAAAAAACTATCCAATTCTAAAGCAGTTCAATATGATAAATAATATAATTCAATAAAACAAGGTCATAATCAATGACGATTAAACACTTGAATAAAAACGTAAGGAAATTTATGGATATCACAAGGGTATATCAGGGTATGTATAGGAAACGGTTTTCAGTTTGTAAAGGATCGGGTATTAGACAAATAATGATTTTTCAAGGTATAGTTCTCTGATATTATAAAGAATGGTTGGAGTATAAAAGTTTCTGTGTTTTCAAACAATTTTGTTCCAGCGTTTGGTATTTGGTAGTTATACATTTGGGAAGTAGTATCATATTTGTGTGGTTTGTTATTTGAAAATCAACCAAGGATGGTTTACAAAGAATAAGGCCTATGGTTCAAAGATCAAATGATGTGATTCGGGTTCAAGGTTGCATGATTTAAGGTACTTTTAATATAAAACAGAACTATTTTGAATACTTAACAATATGTCACGAGAGAATTAAAAAAAATATTTACATTGTATTTCGAAAAAGGTTTAGAAGTACTTGCCTTACAGGGCTTTACAACTATTACTGATCAACTCTGAGCCGACTCTGCCGCTCAGGCTTTAACGTCCAACCACTAGATCATATTGGATTCGACTTTAATACTCAAGTTTTTCTGTTGAAACTCTACTGAGCTCGTCGACTGACTACTAGGTCATCTTTAGTCCATCGTTCACTTTCAGGTTCCCGACTATAACCTACAGGGTCGAAATACCGTACGTTAGACGTCTAGGTTTGCTTGACATATCCTTGCTAGCAATCTATCCACATGATATCAAATCCCGACTCGTAATTATTCGCATTACAACAACACACGCAACAATTAGGGTTCACGTTCTCAAAAATCGGTTCGGTGTTCATTTTCGGTAAAATGCATATACTCGTCATTTTACAAAATTAGGGTTATTATATTTGGCAAAATAGTTCACCACATCATACAATCAAATTTCGTATGAAACACACATGTATATATAGTCACTCGACGTCCCGATAATCATCGGATACATTCCCGTATTTTCGTAGTTTAATTTCCCGAAAATCGGACAGCGTCTCCTTCGTTTATCGGACTACCCGTCGAATACAATCGACGTCAATTCACCACAACAATCCACAATCACAACAACCAACATCCATAATTTCCCAAACACCAATTCAATACTATTATCAATTATTATTCACATTTTACATTTATATATTAAATTAGGACTCAGAATATAATCATCACGGTCCACCGTCGGCTCGCCGAGGCTCATCGCCGATGGCGGTAAAATCCGCGGGTGCCCGATTAATTCGGGTTTCCAATGCGTATTCTACCAATTAAAATATTCTCACAAATAATTAATTCCAATAATTTCAGGGATTCACTCAGATTTTTACTAAAATAATTCGAACAAATACACTAAATGTTCATTTTGAAAATTTCAGAAAAATGCTCGAGTAAATCAATCAAAACCCAATCGAACAAGCATATCCAGTTTCAGATAATCTGGAATTGAAACAGCATCACAGAGCAGAAACCACACAAAAGGACACACGCTGGTCACCCTGCCGGAAAATAATCCGACGACAACCGGAAAAAAACAAGGCATAGACCAGCTACTGACATACATGCATATCTATGCGTATATATACATATACATATCATCAACACGGAATCAAACCCAAGAACCCAGTGGCCGGAAAATTCAGAAAAGTGGCCGGAAAAATACAGGCGGCGATCGGTAAACTCACCGAAACAGGGAAGCAAGAATAAAGAATGAAGAAGAGGGGACAATCAAGAGGAGATGAGAAGAGACGAAGCGAGAGAGAGATAGCGGGAGGAGAGACGAGAGATATCCAGAGAAGAGAGAGATTGAATTGAGAGTGAAATTCCTAAACATCCTACACATACCCCCCCAACTGTGCCACACACATTTGTGTGGTTAACACGTGTCCTGACTGAAAATAGCTTGTGCCTGGACCGCAATTAACAATTAACGATCCGACTTGCGGATAAAACCAACTCCAAAAATTACCAGAATAGCTTTAAAATATCACAAATAATCCAAAGGTATTAAAAATAAATTTTTCATAATTTTAAAAGTATATTTGAAACGTAACTCGTACCCGTATTTATCAATTGACGATTCGAGCTGCACTTAAAACAAATTCAGAAAATTACGAAAATAATCTTAAAATGTTAAAAATATCCCGAAGTTTATAAAAACATAATTTTCATAATTTTAACACAATTTTTGAAATACCACTTATACCCGCTTTTATCAATAAAATGAAACAACGCGCGGGTAAAATTAATCCCAAAAATTACCAAAATAATTTTAAAATTGTCGGAATATTCCAAACTTCGATAAATATGAGTTTCATAATTTTTGAAAAATTCTAGAATTAAATATGGATTTTACAAATAAAAGTAATCAGAAAAATCATTTAAAGATAAATAATTAATAAAATATTGATTTCTCAATTTTATAAAATCCTAAAAATAATTAATATAATTGTAAAACCATAAAAACAATTTTAGAGGCATTCCAAATATTTTATGCAAATAAATTTGCACTAAATCCATTTTTGAAATTAGAAATAATTCAATACGACTCCATAATTAATCACGCAGACAACCCGGTACACCATAAATCACACATTAATTAAATAACACATAGCGGTCAAAACCAATACACATATTTTATTCATTGAATAATTTCCATAATCACATTTTTAAATAATTCAAAAATACACGAGTTGTTATACTCTGTTTTACTTTACCTTATTTATTGCACCAGTTATACCCCTGTGATACCATGTACCCTGTTTTCCATAACTGTTTATATTCTGTAAAGAAGCATGCAATTTACTTAGTTACAACTATTTTCAAAAAGAGATATTTCTGTTTTACAAAACTTTTCTTTTATGCAAAGAATTTGATTTAAAAGCTAAATAAGTTGTTTGATTCTTTACAGAAAATGCCTCCCAGAAGAAATACCCGCACCAACATGAAGAATGAAGAAACCAACAACAACAATAATAATAACCAAGATGATACAAACCAGAATGCAAACCCAAGACTTATAGACCCAGCAATAGCCCAGATTCTTCAAATCTTGGCCCAACAAACAGTTCATCTGGCACAACAACAACAAAGACATACCAATCCCCGGGTAACTTTCAAAACTTTTCAGGCAGTAAACCCACCAGAATTCAAGGGTTCCTTAGAACCCATTGAAGCAAATGTTTGGTTAAAGGAGATAGAGAAGGCATTTGCCTTAGTAAAAGTAAAGGACGAACAAAAGGTTGAGTTTGCAAGTTACTATTTGAAGAATGAGGCCACCTATTGGTGGGAGATGGTGAAGACATTGGAAGGTACAGATGTTATTACTTAGGAGAGGTTTAAAGAATTGTTTTTAGAAAAGCATATTCCTCAATTTGTTCAGGATCAGATGGAGTTGAACTTTTGAGAACTAAAGCAAGGAAACATGTCGGTGACAGAGTATGAGAGTAAGTTTGAGGAATTGTCAAGGTATGTGCCGTCGTATGTGGATACTGACAGGAAGAAGGCTAAAAGATTCCAGCAAGGTTTGATACCATGGATCAGAAGAAAGGTAGCCATTTTTGAATTGGATACCTATGCAGGAGTTGTACAGAAGGCTATGATCGCAGAGACAGAGAGTGAGATGTCACAAAAGGAGAAAGAAAGTACGAAAAGAAAATTTGAAGGGAATGAAGGTCAGTCACAACCAGGGAAGTTTCCAAATTTTAAGAAGGGCAAGTTTCAGCCAGGAAGAAATTTTAATTTCAAGAGACAAAATGCAGGCGACGGAAGCCAGGGCAACCGTCCAGTTAATGCGAATCAGCCAAATCAGTTGAGATTAACTTTTCCAGATTGTCAAGTATGTGGGAAGAAGCATGGGGGAGTTTGTAATAAGTTGAATGTAGTTTGTTTCAAGTGCAATCAGAAGGGGAACTATTCAAGGGAGTGTCGAAATCAGCCAGCAAGAGAGCCAGCAGATAAGGATCAGCCTATCCAGAATCCAGCAGTGAAAGTTCCAGCCATTGGATTTACGTGCTTTAAATGTGGGAAGCCAGGACATATAGCCAGGGATTGCAAGACACCAGTCCCAGTCAGTAATGCATTGGGGATTATGGGGTCTACCCCAGCAGTGAATGAGACTCCAAGGGCTAGAGTTTTTGACATGTCTGTAAAGGATGCTATCCAGGATACGGATGTCGTGGCAGGTATGCTTAATGTGAATTCTTTAGGTGCCAAAGTGTTAATAGATTCGGGAGCAACTCGATCGTTTGTTTCACAAAATTTTGTTAGTAAGTTAAATTGTCCAGTTGAGTATTTAAATAAAATAATGACTGTAGAATTGGCAAATCAAGAACGAGTATCTGTTAATCAAGTTTGTGGGAATTGTGAGATTGAGATTTCTGGTAGTAAGTTTTGTGTAGATTTGATACCATTTAAGTTAGGAGAATTTGACATTATATTTGGAATGGATTGGTTATCTAAGCACGATGCCCGGATAGATTGTCGAAATAAGAAGGTAATGGTGAAGACGCCAGACGAAAGAATAGTAACATTCAAGGGCCAGAAACAAGTAAAGAAGTTCTTAACGATGATTCAAGCCAAGAAGTTACTACGACAAGGATGAGAGCATTTCGTGGCATATGTGATTGATAGGAGTCAGGAGCCAGCGAAACTTAAAGATATTCCAGTAGTGAATGAATTTCCAGACGTGTTTCCCGACGAGTTACCAAGACTTCCTCCAGATAGAGTAATTGAGTTTGCAATCGACTTAGCACCTGGAACAGAATCGGTATCCAAGGCCCCGTATAGAATGGCGCCCGTTGAGATGAAAGAGCTAGCGAAGCAATTGCAAGAGCTGTTAGAGAAAGGAGTAATCAGACCCAGTGTATCCCCGTGGGGTGCACCGGTATTATTTGTCAAGAAGAAATATGGAAGCATGAGACTGTGCATCGACTATAGGGAGCTGAACAAGCTTACAATCAAGAACAAGTATCCGTTACCTAGAATTGACGATCTATTTGACCAACTGAAGGGAACCAAGTACTTTTCCAAGATTGATTTAAGATCGGGATATCATCAACTGAAAATTAAGCCAGAAGATATACTGAAGACAGCTTTCAGAACAAGGTATGGATATTACAAATTTTTAGTGATGTCTTTTGGATTGACCAATGCCCCAGCAGCGTTTATGGACCTGATGAATAGAATTTTCAAGGAATACTTGGACAAGTTTGTCATTATGTTTATAGACGATATTTTGATTTATTCAAAGGCGGAAGGGGATCATGCGGAACAATTGAGAACAACTTTGGAGATTTTAAGGAAAAAGATGTTATATGCTAAATTCTCGAAGTGTGAGTTTTGGCTACAGAAAGTTCAGTTCTTAGGACACATAGTCAGTAATGAAGGGATGAAAGTGGACCCAACAAAGATTGAGGCAATTAAAAACTGGGAAAGACCGAGAACACCCACCGAGGTAAGAAGTTTCTTGAGATTAGCGGGATATTATCGTCGATTCGTTCAAAATTTTTCAAGGATTGCAATACCATTGACAAAGCTTACACGGAAGAAGGAAAAGTTTATATGGAACGACAAGTGCGAAGAAAGTTTTCAGAAATTGAAGCAACGATTAATCACAGCACCTGTTTTGTCACTTCCAGACGATCAAGGGAATTTTGTAATTTATAGCGATGTTTCTCATAAAGGACTAGGATGCGTTCTAATGCAGCACGATATGGTGATTGCGTATGCGTCAAGGCAATTGAAACCACACGAACAGAAATATCCTACTCATGATTTGGAGCTAGCAGGCATAGCTTTTGCTTTGAAAATTTGGAGACATTATCTGTATGGAAAAAAGTGCGAGATTTACACGGATCACAAAAGCTTAAATTACATATTCACACAGAAGGAGCTTAATATGAGGCAAAGGAGATGGTTAGAATTGATCAAGAATTATGACTGCTCGACTAATTATCATCTCGGTAAAGTGAACGTTGTAGCAGACGCGTTGAGTCAGAAGGAAAAGTTAAATGTGTTATCAGTACCTGAAGAGATATATAAGGAATTTCTACTGGAATTGGAGATTAAAGTTTGCAGGCCTAATGAAGCAAAAGTGTACAATATGACTTTTCAGCCGGAGTTGCTAGAGAAAATAAAGAAGTGTCAGGAAGATGTAATGGATCAAGATATAAATCATTTGGTAGGTGAGGAATTGTGCACGCAGAAGGATGATCAAGGTATTCTTAGGTTTTCTTCAAGAATTTGGATTCCACCGGTGACGGAGCTGAAGAATGAAATTTTACAGGAAGTACATAATTCAAGGTATTCAATCCATCCAGGAAGTACCAAAATGTACAGATATTTAAAGAAAAATTATTGGTGGCCAGATATGAAGAGGGAAATTGTGGAATGGGTTAGCAGATGTTATACATGTCAGAGAGTTAAAGCCAAACATCAAAGACCAAGTGGATTGCTACAGCCATTGGAGATTCCAGAGTGGAAGTGGGAACATATTGCCATGGATTTCATAGTTGGATTAGCAAGGACAAGGGCTAATCATGATGCCATTTGGGTTATAGTGGATAGACTTACCAAGTCAGCTCATTTTCTGCCCATAAATGAAAGATTTTCACTCGACAAGTTGGTCCATATGTACCTGAAGGAAATTGTAGTTCGTCATGGAGTTCCTGTGTCTATCGTATCTAATCGAGATCCAAGATTTAATTCAAGATTTTGGAAGAGTTTTCAAGAATGTTTGGGAACAAGACTGAATATGAGTACAGCCTACCACCCGCAGACGGATGGCCAAAGTGAAAAACGATCCAGACGATTGAGGACATGTTACGTGTTTGTGCTATTGATTTCAAAGGAAGTTGGGACGAGCATTTACCTCTGGTAGAATTTGCTTATAACAACAGTTATCATGCCAGTATTGGGATGCCACCCTATGAAGCCCTTTATGGACGCAAATGCAGATCTCTAGTGTATTGGGACGAAGTAGTAGAATGCAAAATACTTGGACCTAAACTAGTACAGCAGACAAAAGAAGTGGTTGAAATTATCCAAAAGAGATTGATAGCCGCACAGGACCGTCAAAGGAAATATGCAGACCAGTCATGGAAAGACATGGAATTCGAAGAAGGAAACTTGGTATTACTGAAAGTATCACCGTGGAAGGGACTAACGAGGTTTGGAAAGAAAGGAAAGCTGAGCCCATGATATGTCGGACCTTTTTAGATTCTAAAGCGCGTTGGCAAAGTAGCTTACGAATTGGCGTTACCTCCGCACATGGAGCATATTCACAATGTTTTTCACGTATCAATGCTTAAGAAGTATAATCCAGACTCCAGGCATGTAATAGAATATGAGCCGATAGAGCTTCAGGCAGATTTGTCATATGTAGAGAGTCCGATAGAGATTCTAGAGAAAAGAGAGAAGGTATTGAGAAATAAAGTGGTAAAGCTAGTAAGAATGTTATGGAGAAACCCAAAGGTTGAAGAGTAAACCTGGGAGTTAGAAAGTGATATGAGAGAAAAGTACCCTCGTTTCTTTTCTTAGGAGATTCTGAGGACAAAATCCTTTTAAGGGGGAAAGGATATAATATCCGGGATATATCGTGTAATTATTTTTGCTAATAAATAATTATTATATGTGTTCAGTATCTATTCTGTGAATTATTTGTTAAGTGTTAAATGTGTTTGGATGTTTAAAAATATTATTAATTGAGTATTTTAATTTTTATATGTCCAAAACAAAATATAAATAATTGTCATATCTTCCTAATTATTTTTATGTTGATTTATGAATTTATAAGAATTATATGAAATTTATAAAATCTTTTTCCGGGTATGTAAAATCTATTTTATAAAAACGGGAACCGACCGACGTCATCCGTTGTTACGTTTTTGGAACCCGAAACTCTTCCGAGAACTCCTTCCTAACCTAATTGTAATATTCCGAGCATATTCCATGTTTCGACTTTTTCGATCCGGTGTACGGTTTGTCCTACGCGGGTCCCGGCGCAACATTTTCGATACAATATTCGTCTCGGTAAATCAATAAAACCCGTATTTTCGATAAACGGGAGCTTTTTATTAAACAATCCAAATTATCACCTCGTAGTACGTGTAACCAGGCGTTGAGACCAAGACCGCAGTACAAATTGTACTGATTTGGATAATTATCCCGAAAACCGATACCGTTTAGATAAGTTTTTACAAATAAACGTATCGTTTTATATCCGGAATGATCCAAAGGGATACTAATTTTTGGTAATTATAAATAGCCTTTACCGTATTTTATTTCGTATCAAAAATCATTTGCAATCAGTAATTATATAAATTTCCAGAGAAAATTCATATATTCATAAACCTTTCCGAGAATTAAACCAACAATCGGAGGTGTTACCGGAGTCCGTTTGAAAAGCTTGAGTACTCAAAACGAAGGTCTTGTGGTTTTCAATCAGATTCTGTGTTCTAAATCACTGCAGAAATCAAGGTTTATTTTCTGAAAAAATATTTATTTTTGAATTAATTTTATTAAAAATATGAATTTTTGTTCGGATGATTGTTTGTATGATTTGATGCTTGCATGTTGTAGAGCTTGTTTTCCTGATGATTTTCATATGTCATACGTCTTATTTGGAGTTCAATAACATGCTCAAAAGTGGGTTTAATTCTCGAATTTTAAAATTAGGGTTTATAACCCGTATGAATGTTTTCAATTGAAATTTGGGGCTTTTTGATTTAGGGGTTATTAGCTGTTGATTTATAGTGGATTATGTTCCTTATAAAATTTGCAATCGATTGTTATATAGCTCGTTAACAGAGGATTAGTGAATCGAAGGGAGTTGTGTTTTGAAGATTTTCGATGTTCGCGGGAAACCGGCAATGTTCTTGGTCATTTTCCGGCCAGAACAGGTATGATTGATGTGTTTTGATTGCATGAATAAGTTCCTGGTGATGTGTAGATCGTGTCTGGAGGTGTTGGTGGGGTGAGGACGCCGGGATCGTCTTCTCCGGCGAGACAGAACTTATCCGGCGACCCCTGTAAAATTACAGTTTAGTACCTTATCTTTTGGGGAAGAAACAGTTAAGTCCCTGAGGTTTCCAGAACCTGCGAATTTTGGATTCCTGTTTAAAAAATATTCAAAAATCATATTTCCTATTTATTTTTATTATAAAATTCGATTTTAATTTCTGAAAATTCCAAAAATTATTATTTTAATTCGAAAAATTATATTTAATTCAAAAATAAATATGAATTATTAAGTTAATTAATTTTAGTTAATTTTTAATTGATTAATTAGTCAATTAATTTGAAAATTAATTGATTAATTAATTTAATTAATTATTAATTTATTTTAATTAATTATTTAATTAGATTTAATTATTTAAAAATGATTTAAAAATTCCGAAAATAGTTTCGAGTTTTAAAATATTATTTTAAATTGTTTTCAAGGCTCGATAATTATTAAGAAATTATTTTGAAGCCAGAATTGGCCAACCGAACCCTGTTTACTACTTCAAAATTGATTCAACGATTTGTTTTAATTCCGAAAAATATTTTTAAAATCATTTTAAATATCTGAAAGCCTATTTATGACCCGAGACTTCTTTATAAATGATATATCATTGATTATGTGACGTGTTATGTGTTATATGTGACTTGTTGGTTAACTGTCGGTCTATATATTCGATGTTTACTTGTTTATTGCGTAACTTTTAATACGTTAATCGGATTTGGGTGAAACGAATGGTAGATAAAAGTAGGTGTCGAATAGAATCGTATAAGTTAAATATTGATAGATGCTTATGATATGTGAGCAAAAGAGGCAAGGTGTAGAAAAGGGAAACAGATAGTCAAGGAGTAAGACAGTGGTGATTGAGAGCAAGTGCAGTGTAGTAAGCTAGTATCAGGCAACTGTTCTGAACTTTCTCGAGATATTATAGTGATTGATAGTCGTGTTTTATATTGCAAGTGCTTTGAGGCACTGAACCCTAAACCCTGATTCCAGTTATTGATCTTGAGCTGTAAACCTGAATCTTTCTAAACCATTGATTGTTGTATCCCCAAATACGAACCTCAAATATACGATACTACTCCACAAATACATACAAACTAATTATCAAACACTGAACCAAATTGCTTACACACTCAAACCATTGTATCTTATGCTTTGAAAGGCCAAATCCTTGAAACCCTGATATACTGATTCTTTTGTTATCCAATTCTTTCACTGCCTAGCAGCCAAGCTTTGGAAATGCCATATTGATCTTTATGTAGATTGAAATCATTTTCATTATTGAACGTCCAATGTTGTTAATGATCCTGTTTATTGTTTATTACTGCTTATTCTGTTATTATGGTAGAATTGGATTGTTTTTATAAAATTGTGGACCAGATTCGTGGTCAGACCATATAATGGTCAAGTTAGGCCAATGTGTGCCTTGGATCCAGTAGTTAGAGCAGTGATGTGTGCTTTGCTCGGGGTTAGTGCGTGACTGATCAGCAGCCTAACCTTGGTTTTTAAAATGAAAATATAATATCCAATTCTAAATCATAATCCATTGTTCACTTGTTGTCATAACCATATTTACCTGATGATCATTATTCTCAGTTTTGTCATTGTGACTTGCTGAGCTAGTTAGCTCATTTGTGCGATGTTGTTTATGTTCTTTTCCAGTTAAGAAGGAACCGGTTGGTAACGAGGATCCCCAGTCCAGCGTGAGAGCTAGGGGTTCAGGTTGATCGAGTTGAGCTAGTAGGCTTCTTTTGGGAGTAATTTGAGTTTGTAAAAGTTTGTAATAATGTTTATTACTCAGTGTTGAGTTGGAATAGTTGGGATTTGAATGGTTTGTAATATTAGTGTGTGTTGAGCTTGTGTGCATACTTTAACCTGTTGCGGTCCGTGGTAGTTGGTAAGTAGGGTCACTGCATATCATTAATATTATCTTTATCATTGTTATAAGCAGGTTGTTAATAAGGTGTGTGTGTGGACCCCAAACTTCTGACCCGGGTTTGGAGGGCGTCACACATGTGGTGAGTAGAAAAGGAGTTTTAGTTGACCCTGCCAAAATAGAGGCGATATCCAATTAGGAAAGACCAACTATCCCAACAGAGGTTAGGAGTTTTGTGGGTTTAGCAGGATATTACCGAAGATTCGTGCAAGACTTTGCTAAGATAGCCGGTCCACTGACTAGACTAACCCGGAAGACAGAAAAGTTTGTATTAACAGAGAAATGTGAGGAGAGTTTTCAAGAGCTGAAAAGGAGGCTGGTGTCAGCACCAGTGCTCGCTCTTTCCGATGGAAAGGGAGAGTTTGTGATATACAGCGACGCATCGCTTAAAGGATTAGGATGTGTACTGATGCAGCATGGCAAAGTTATAGCATATGCCTCTCGACAATTGAAGGAGTATGAGAGCAGATACCCGGCGCACGATCTAGAACTAGCAGCCATAGTGTTTGCCCTGAAAATTTGGAGACACTACTTATACAGTGAGAAATGCGAGATCTACACTGACCATAAAAGCCTAAAATATATTTTCACTCAGAAGGAACTGAACATGAGACAGAGGAGATGGTTAGAGTTGATTAAGGACTACGACTGTGAAATTTTGTATCACCCGGGTAAAGCCAATATGGTGGCTGATGCCCTTAGTAGGAAGGAAAGACTCAAGATGATAATGATATCGGAGGAGCTAATTAAGGAATTCGAGAAGATGGAAATTGACGTGAAAACGACCGGTAAGAGAACGGAAGGATTATATGAGATTAAGCTAGTACCGGAACTAACTGAAAAGATACGAGTATGCCAGGAAAAGAAGATGAGTGAAGAAAGAGGAACATTGACCGGTGAAGAAGTGAGATGCGAGAAGGATGAGAAAGGGATCATGAGGTATGCATCCCGAATTTGGATTCCAAATATGCAAGAGTTAAAGGATGAGCTGCTGCACGAAGGGCACAGCTCCAGATATTCAATCCACCCAGGAAGTACGAAAATGTACCGTGACCTTAAGGAATATTATTGGTGGCCTAACATGAAGAGAGAAGTAGCAGAGTGGGTCAGCAAGTGCTTGACATGCCAGAGAGTGAAGGAGGAACATCAGCGACCTAGTGGACTACTACGGCCCCTGGAAAGTCCGGAATGGAAATAGGAGCATATAGCCATGGATTTTGTGACAGGCTTACCAAGAACAAAGACCAATCACGATGCCATATGGGTTATCATAGATAGATTGACCAAGTCCACGCACTTCCTACCAATCAACGAAAGGTACACCGTAGATAAGTTGGTAGATATTTACTTGAAGGAATTATAGTGAGACACGGCGTTCCTGTAGCCATAGTGTCAGATAGAGACCCAAGGTTTAATTCTTGATTTTGGAGAAGCTTCCAGGAATGTGTAGGCACCAGACTAAACATGAGTACCGCTTACCACCCCCAGACTGATGGACAGAGCGAAAGGACTATTTAGACCCTAGAAGATATGCTACGAGTGTGTGCCATTAATTTCAAAGGAAATTAGGATGACCACTTACCCCTGATCGAATTTGCTTACAACAATAGCTATCACGCTAGCATAGGAATGCCTCCGTATGAAGCTCTTTGCGGAAGGATATATCGCTCTCCCCTATGTTGGGATGAAGTTGGAGAACACAAAATATTAGGGCCAGAGTTTGTCCAACAGACCAGGGAAATGGTGAGACTCATCGGGAAAAGACTGATAGCAGCTCAAGACAGACAAAAAAAGTACGCCGACCAGACCAGGAAGGATAGGAAATACGAAGTAGGAGATTCTGTGCTATTGAAGGTATCCTCATGGAAAGGAGTGATGAGGTTTGGGAAGAAAGGGAAGCTGAGTCCCAGATTCATAGGACCCTTTGAAATTTTGAGGAGAATAGGACCTCTAGCTTACGAGCTCGCCTTGCCTCCTAATCTGCAACAAGTACACAATGTGTTCCACGTGTCCATGTTAAGAAAGTACCATGCAGATGCACGACATGTAATAGAATACGAGCAGGTAGATTTACAACCAGACCTGACCTACATCGAGCAGCCAGTAAGGATAATGGATCAAAAAGAACAAGTGTTGAGAAACAAGACTGTGAAGCTAGTTAGAATCTTATGGAGAAATCAAATTGTTGAGGAATCAACTTGGGAACTTGAAGACGCAATGAGGAATAGATATCCCCACTTATTTTCTAATTAATTCCGGGACGGAATCCTTGTTAGAGGGGAAGACTGTAATAACTCAAATTTTTGAGACCTTGTAAAATGTTTAATGAATAGTAACCCTGACGGACGGGAAAAACTTTTGAGCCCACACTAAGTAGTGCATGAGAAAATGAGTTTCGGAGTTGATATTATGATTATACGTACCAAATGACTGTATGTAAACGCTATTAGTTTTCGAAGAAAACGAACTTTGAAAAATGACCTTATTTACGACTCATCGAGGATTACGGGAATCATAAAATAATTACAAGATTAAAACCCTACGGATTTATATTCAAGTATGATAATTCAAAATGTAAGGAATAAATACGAAAGAAATTACGTCGCGACCATTTACGAGTAAGTATTACGAAAACGCTTAAGCGACCGAACGAATGCGTAAACGATTAAATAAACGTAACGCACTAACTAACCATGGTAAGAAAGTAGCCATGGTTACTTTATCAAATAGTGAGCTAAACTTAGGATGATCAAGCAAGCTAGCCAAATAGTGTGCTAAGGAAGCTAGCACATGTAGTTTAGCTTGTAAACTAGGAAGCTACTTAAGATATGTCCATGGATTTGGCAACAAGGAATAAACCTAGGATTCTATACTAGGAAGAATATCAATCAATAAAAAGATATCACCCATCCCATTTCCTAGAAGCAACCAAAGGAAGCAAGCATAAAACTCTCTCCCTCCCCCTTTCATTCTTCCATTCGGCCTTGTTCATCAAAGGGAGGAATTCAAAATCAAAATCTCAAAATCTAGCCATGGTAAAATCATCCCATTAATTCTCAAGATTCCTAACAACCAAAATAAGGTAAGAAAATTCTTTCATCTCTTTTTATCAAGGTTTGATAGATGAAATAAAATCAAGAAAGTTACTAGTGAATAGTATAAATAGTAACTCTTCTTTGGTTTCTTGATTTCAATGGTGGTTTTAGGTTCCAAATATCATACCAAGCACTCCCAAGACTCCACCATCCTCAAGAACACATCTCAAGCTTTCAAGAAAGGTAAAAATCTTTGGCCCAACTTTATTTAAGATTCATTTTCAAGATCCATTTAGTATGTAGTTGTAAACCTAGTTTTAGAAGTGCTATTGTTGAAATCTTGATATTTAGTTAAGTAGATGTAAAGTTGATTTTTGTTGCCTCAAGAACATGATTTTCTTGAGAGGAGTTTGTGTGTTGATGACGAGATGATGATTGTTGGTGGTTGTGTTAAGAGTTAGGGCGTAAACGAAACCCCGATCGTGAACGTAATTCCGTTAAAATAAACAAATCGTAACTTTAAGTTTCTGCAGAAAGTCCCGAAGATGTAAACTGTAGTTTCATGAAAAATAACCCTTGATTATGATAGAAAATGTTATAAGGATCATTTAGGCACTTGAATCGCTTGATTCCGATTTACGGATCAAAAGTTATGGCCGTTTTACTAAAAGTGATTTACGCGACAAAAACTGCAACGAATTACGAACTTTGAAAATATAAAGTATCAATTTAAAAGTATTCATAAATTGTGAAATTTTTTATAGAGAGTAACATATTGAGTTTCCTAACTTCCATAAAAATTTCATGTAAAAATAATGATTTTTCAATTATATAAAAATATCGGAGCCGAGACCGCGCGAGTAGAAACTGTAGAATCCATAAGCGGAGCCGACGGCGATAATGAAAATGAACCTATGATATTTAGAGAAATGAAGCGACCATGATGTGAATAAGGAAATAAAGGAATAATAAGGGTAGTACAATTTTAGAGGGTGCATAATAAGTAGCGCATGAATGCGAGTTGCCGTAAATTAGAAGGGGACCTAACGAATTGTGTTTATGATTAAAAGATTTCCGAGCGGAACCTAGAGCATCCTCCACCTCGAGATACCCAGGCAAGTTTACGAACCCAACTTCATTTACTGTTGTGTTGTAAAAGGATTGTTTTATTATAATTGCATAGTATCATGTTTGCCATGATACATAATTATTGAATTTTGCATGATATAGCAATGTTGTACGATAAGTATATATCGTGAAATGTTTAATTCCGCTTTAAGCGTGACGTATGATTATAAGACCGAGTGTCGGTCGGGATTTTAAGATGAAAACCCCGAAATCATTCCGGTGATATTATAGGATGATTACAAATCCATAATAGTACATTTTAAAGGGACTCAACGTCCACTTACGAAACATTAAAATACCTCGAACTTTTATTAAAACGATTTCCCAATGATCGTATTCCCTCAACTATATTTTATTGTTCGAATAATAAATGTTATATACCTTTTCCTTATTAGGGGAGAAGTATACTCCAACTATTATTTATTTCAAACCCGATTAAACATTTAAGATTATTAATTGCGTAGACAGAAACTAGTTGGGGAGTATTACTTTAAATATTTTTGTAAAGAGTAAACTCATTCGAGGTTTAATTATTTATCGATTATCATTTAATTAATTATTATTTATTAAAGGGTTTATTTATGATTTAAAAATTATAGAACCGGATTTAAATTACTTTCGGAATTCGAAAATCATTCGAATAATTTCAGATCGTCGGAGAATATTATCCCGACTTATTTAATATTTTGAAGATAGTTTCAAAGAGAAACCCCCCCCCCCTTATTTAATTATCTGTTGACAACGGTCAACTCACATCCTTAGTACTTCCTCCAAAAACTTTCGGAAGTACATATATATATATATGAATTAAAGCTATGCCTATCAACAAGCAAAACGCTTAGGGGAACTTCGATGTGGTTCGAGTTCTCGAGATATGATAGGATTTCCTAAAGGACAAGGGAGGGGTAGGATCCAAGTACTTCGTGTATTGGATAGACTACTGGTACCATAGGAGATGGTATAATATATACCTAAGGACCTGTGAAATGTGTGTATACCCGAAATGAGGACACATAGCCCGTATGCGGCAAGGGTGATAATCGGGATACGAAGCTGTCGTCCTTCTACTAGTAGATAAGGTTACTTTATCGCAGTACGACTGATCATCGTATGCGGTGGCTCCAACGAATGTCCTAAATCTTCCAATTGGAATTGTGATGCAATACCGTAACCCAAGCCTAGGTGCTGGGTTTACTTTTAAGGTATTTGCAGGATAATAAAATCCATTAAAGAATTGTTTTCATAAGAAGGTGTGTATCACCAAGGAAAACTAATTTCGAATAAAATATAACTATCATATATGATATTTTACGTAAGTTATCATATAGTCATTTTCATACTGTACATTATTATGCGGGGCATTATAGCTCACACTTGTTTTCTTAAATTGACACAACACAACAGTGAATCAAGATGCCTGCCATGAGAACCACATCCAGGAAACGGGTAGGAAATGGCCAGCTGTTCCATAGATTGTTTGGTGTTGTACCACAGGTAGTCCGAATAAGCTGGATTAGTTTTCAGTTGTTTTTAGTTCGGATTATTTATAAGTATGACTTATGTAAGGTAATAAACAATAAATGTATATTTGTCTGACGAACTAGCCTTACTTAAAGGTTACTCCCCGGTAAGACTTAATCACTTTTGGGTTGTAATAATTATCACTTGATGGTTGAATTACTCTAGTTATGAACGGTTCGTTTCCTAGACAATAACCTGTAAGTGTGTGTGTGTGATAAGTGTGGGGTCGTGAAGCGTGAGTATTTATATATTGTAGTGTGAGTTGTGTGGTTGTAGTAGTTTAGATGGCGTGGCCTTCGAGATTCCTGACCCCGGATTTTGGGGCGCCACAGTAAAGGCATGACTGGAAAGATGGACAAAGCTTTAATGATGCTTGCTAGGAAGTCCGCTGATGGGGCTAGCTCCAAAGCTAATGTGGGGTTGTCGTCAATTAAAATTAGCAAAGTTGGAGATGTTGATATGCAAGAAGCCCCTATTCTTATTGACAGTGATACTGCCAGTGTTGGTGAGTTAGAAACTCGAACTCGTAAGAGATCTCGTGGTGTTAACAAGACTGCAACTGAAGTCGTTTCCCATGGGGTCAATAAAAATACTTACTATTGTCATTAGTCATGGGTAGGCCACACCTAGTATGGAACTTTCAAGCGTTGATGACACCCTTGTGTTGCTAGTGCAGTCTTCTGAGGGATGGTCGACTGGTTTAACTGCATGTTACGTATGAACTGTGATAGAGAGGGGTGAATGTGATTTCTTGATAGAATTTTTTCTTGAATGATAATCTTGGATCTTTAAGTTGTCTGTATTCTGAATTCAGAAGTTTTTTGTCAAGATCTCTTTTGTTGTGTAGAGATGTCACATATTGATAAGTAAAATGACTAATTGATATCTCAAGTTCTCTGCATAGGCTTTTGACTTGTCGAGGTCTCCAGTTCTTTATAAATAGAATAACTTGTTGATATCTCTAGTTCTCTATATAATCTTTTGACTTGTCAATATCTTCAGTTCTCTACATGAGGATTTGACTTGTCGATATCTCTTGTTCTCTACATGAGAAATTGACTTGTCGATATCTTCACTTCTCTATATGGGCTTTTTGAATTGTGGATATCTTCACTTCTCTACATGAAGATTGACTTTTCGATATCTCTTGGGACTTCTCTACAAATCATTCCAGACTTCTCGACATACTTCTCTACATTCCTTGATCTGTGACTTGTTGATATATGACTTAGAACATTTTTCCTAGAACAATATTATTCAACACCAAGCTTCTACATTTCCCTCTGAGGCATGATCAGTATTTATCTTCTTCCAAAGTTTATTTTCTTAGCTTGATGGTTCATAGAAAAATCCTCCAGTCTAATCTACTTAGCATTTTTACAGATTCAAGAAATAAAATTACTGAATACAATTGAATTATTATACAACTTATCATTAAGGTAATCAATATGACTTAGTCATATTATGTACAGGTATGTCTTGTATAACAATCTTCCCCAATTTATGAAAAGATCACTTGTCACAAATTCATGCCTGATAACAAGACTAGCCCCAAGCTAAAATTGAAGGAAATAAGACTGACAAATTTATAAAGTACAACTTTTATAAATTCTTGCAATTACATACAGAGTTGAGTTTACATGATCATTTGAATTTCTCATAGCCTGGTTGTTCTCTAATTAGATCTTTGAGTCTGACTAGACATTCAAGTTCTTCAATAATCTCAGTTCCTCTTAGAGCTTCTACTAGTTTGAGTCATTCACTTAAGAAGTAATTGTCAAGATGATACCTTGATAACTTGTGATTCTTGATATACAGAAACTTGCCATTTGGAGAAACCCTGCTCAACCCCTTAGCCTTTAGCTTATTAGACCTTTGCTCAAACATCTCAATTTCCTTGGCATATTTCATTTCAATTTTTTCCCTCTTAGCCTTTTCGTTAGCATGTCTTTCATTCCTCTCTCTCACCCGTTCAGCCAGCTCTGCCTTCCTCATTTTTGTAAAAGCATCCCTTGCATGCATCAAACTAATCACCCTCTCAAGTTATACAGTGGAGTACTTCTCAGTAACTTATTTATTTAACAAATTGAAAGTGTCATCTTTAAAGTAAATTCTGACTTCTCCCATAGACTCAACACAGACACTGACTATTTCTTCATCTAGCTATTTGTGGTGGTCATCATCTGTTATGTCTTCTGAGAAAGGAAGAAAGTTACTTTGATTAAAACAATTCTAAAGTGCACCAACTTTAACTTTAATTCTTTTTAGTTTTCTCCCAGTAGACTTGAAATGAGATTTAGTTGGAGGTTTGAATGAAGAAGGTTTGAGGAGTTTTTTTTAGGAAGTTTGGCTTGATATGATAGGGATTTTTAATAGAGAGTTTGCAGTATGTTTGTACATGTACTTTGGCTTTGAGGTTTGGCTGATATGAGATTGTGTTTGGCTAGGTGTTTGAGTTGAGGTTGGCAAAGTTTTGGATATTTGGTTTATGGTATTTTCTTTGAGTCTATTCCATCTCCACCATCCTTCTTCTTCTTCTTCTTCTTCTTCTTGCTTTCATCATTTCCCTTCTTCTTATCATTTTTTCTAGACTTATCATCCTTATGACTCCCACTACCTTTGCTTGATTGACTTGGATTTGAGCCAAAAGATTTGTGTTCACTTTTTATTTTCTCGTCAACATCTTTTTCATTAATATAAGTCCTTGGTACAATAGTGTCTTACTTTTTCAGATATTTAGCAAAACAAATTATCATCTCAACATCCTCATGAGTTTTGTTCTTTTCGGACTTCAACTCGGTCTCTATAATCATCATTAGCTTCTTGTTGCCTATGACACAAGCTTTGGCAGTTGGAAGTATTTGCATCTTTTGGTGTTGAGGCAAATATTATAGGTAGGCTTCAGGAAAAGCTCCTATTTGACCATTTTGAGTTCATGAAGCAAAAGAGTATCCTCTGGGCTCATCACTTTTACTTTGATGATGAAGATGTCCAGTTCTGAGGCCCTCCTTGATTTGAGAAATTTGAGAGAGACTTTCATGCACCTGTCAATACCAGAATCATTTACATTCACAGCCACTCTCTTTTCTTTGAAACTGTGCCTTGTCACAAGCACCAATCTTAGAAAATTTATGTTGTTGTTCACAGCCTTATTGTAGGTAAAGTGATTGAAGTTGAGGGAGACTCTCAGGCCTTAAAAAAAATTCATCAAATTCCTTGTCAAGGCAAGGGCCTTCACCTACCATCTTGAGTCTTTCAATTCCAATGTCATCTTCACTTTGGCTTGATTTTAGCTTGGGCTTCATCATCTCCCCCTAGGCTTGGTATCAGGCAAGGATGAGTGTTGAGGGATCTGGGCCCTTACCATCTTTGGTGTTTCCTGGAGTGGAACCTTCAAAGCACCCATAATAGCTCTTAAAGACACATTAGTCTGCATTTGAAAATACTTCTGGGAGTATATTAGAGACTTGATATCTTGTTGTTGACTTTGAATCAAAGATATGAGTTGAGAAACTTGAGAAGTGAAAGATGCATTTGAAGATTGTAGTTCATGTATCTGAGTTTGAAGTGCTTGAACTTGAAAATTTGAAGATATGGAGGATGCAGCTTGTGAACCTGTTAAGAGAGAGTTACCAAAGGAATTTTGCACTACAGTTCTTATTTCCTTCGTGACCAATTCAGAAGGCTCAAATCTTGCCTTGTATAACTTATCCAACTTGATCTTGTTATCATTGTTGTTTATGATTTGTTGTTGGATCACATTATGAAGTGAAATGAAGGAGTCATTAGGCTTTTTGATACTCTCTTCAACAGGACTGAGAGTGAGAGCTTGAAGTTTATCTGAAAACTTGATTTACTTGGTCTTAATATCATTTAGAGTATGGATCAGTTCATCAATTTTCTTGTTTACCAGCACCTTGACTGCACTTTGATGACCATCCAGAGTTTGTTCTACAACTTTTCCAATGAAATTGAAGGCTTTGAGTTGAGCTTTGTAGACTTCTATAATGGCATCATAGACCTCCCGTGGAGTGAGTACTTTGGCATTGCTTCCTAGAATACTGATGTACTCCTCCTTAAATCTGGAAAGTGCCTCCTCCATACTTATTGAAAAGGTTTTGGAGAGTTAGGCATCCATGTTTCCCTCTCTGTTAGCTTCATCAACAATCTTGTCATGTTGTTTTTCAACTTCCTCCCTATAGGT
Source organism: Apium graveolens (assembly GCF_009905375.1). Taxonomy (NCBI): domain Eukaryota; kingdom Viridiplantae; phylum Streptophyta; class Magnoliopsida; order Apiales; family Apiaceae; genus Apium; species Apium graveolens. The sequence continues at coordinate 219,823,400 of NC_133654.1, forward strand.
AAGAAGAATGGCTTGATAGTCTTGGTTTGTCATATCTGATATGAGTAGTTGTTGAGCAATGTTGGCAAACCCCTCAATTTAATCTATCAGCATCCCATCTACAGTTTGGGCTTGAGGTTGTGTATCTTGTAGCCACTGAGAGAGAAGGTCTGAGGGTTGTACATATATGGAAAGTTATTTTGGGTCTTTTAGGGTTTGAGTTGAGGTGGATGGAATGGAAGATAATGTGGTACCTGTGACTGGAGTCACAGTTGAACTCACAGCTATAGTTGTGGTTGTGACAGTGTGTTGTTCACTTGGTAAGTGAACCTCCATTGTAATTGGAGGGGAGTTGAACATGTTACTGTCATGTATCATGGCCTAAAACCCTTGTTCCTCTTGTAAGGAACTGGAACTTAAATGTGCTAAAGTACTTGCCTCCCCAATAGCTGAATCATTGACAATTGAACTCCTAAATTCAATTATCAAGGGAATTCCAGGTTGGATTTTAAGGGGAGTTATTTCTTCATGAGAAACCTCCAATTGAATTGTAGAGGATTTAAGTAGCTCTTCCTCAAGAATACTAACCTCAGCCTATCATTCTGTGAAGACTATTGTGCACATGAAGGTGCACTAAAAACTGTGTGCACAGGGTCTTCAGTAAAAACTAATGAAACATCTGTATTTGTGATGGTATCATCAAGGTCTACCTTAGCATGTAGCCTCTCACCATTTAGAGATAATGTATGAGTGGTGATCACAGTTTCAGGAACTGTGTCACTTGATTTTGGCAGGACTTAAGAAGATGATTCAAGTCCTTCATTAATAGTAGAAGAAATTTTGAGAAATTAGAGTTGTGAGCTCAGGTGTGAGTGTTGGCAACTCCCACTGAATGAAAGAGAAAAGTTTCAAGAGATGTGCTCTCACTGATATATGTGCCATCTAAATTACTCCTTTGACCCTCTTGAGAGTGCTCAAGAGGGTGTGCAGACTTCATACAGTATGCATTTGGGAGAATGCTTGATTCAATAGTAACTCCTTGTTGAGAAATTGCCACTGGAGTTTGTTTAGTCCCCATTTTTACAACTGCATCTTTTTGAGAAGATGCGGAGGTGGTCATTTTAGTGGTCAGCTCAATTTTATTTTGCTTCTTTGGTTTCTTGACCAAGGGTGATACTTGTTCAGTTTGTTCCTCACCACTCTCACTAACTACCACTAAGGTTGTTTGCTTTCTCTTCTTTTTACTAGCTCCATCCTTTTGAGAGGATGAAACAGTTGGATGACTACTAGCTAATGGTTGTTAAGAAGCGGTTGCAGCTGTGGTAGGCTCTTGTGGGTGTTCCTGTATTTGTTCTATTGCAGGACCCGGTGTCATAGCTGAACTAGAGATTATAGTGCTTCTCATATCAGTCATGAGGTAAGTGTAAGTCTTGAATTTCTCCAATATAAAGTTAATGACATTCAGACTTATCTTCACCTGATTCTTTGTGTTAAGTGAGCCAAATAAAATTTTAGACACTTGTTTACACAAGCCTATTTGATTGATATCTATTTCTTAAGTTAAATGTATGTCATGCACCTTATAATTTAAAGCAGACATAATAAATCTAGGGAAAAAGATTTCTTTACCTCTACTTACCGAAGGCAGTGTAAGCCTTGTGCTGAGCTTTCCCAGAATAAGGCTTCCTACATCAATGTGTTTGTCATATTCCATGGACTAGACAAGCTTCTGCACCAAATTGGAGATATTTTCAAAGCATGTCTTTCCGCATGTGAAGGCTCTAATCACTGTGTCAAACACAAATGACCATTCTTTTCTCAGGTGCTTCTTGTTGAGCCTGACCAAATCAATCTTGTTTGCATAGTAAATGAAGTCCATAAATTCTGAGATTTCTTCAGAGCTAGGAGCTACACCCATCTTCTCTGTGGAGATACCCGGTGCCTTGTTTAGATCAACAACATTGAATTCCACTGCTTCCCCTTTAATTTTATAGTTTACCACCAGTGTCATTACTTGATTATCATCTTCATGAGATAAAATTAAAGCACTATTCCAGAACTCATTCAACACATCCAAGTACAATACAGGATTTGTTGTTAGTTCCCCTGCAAGATAAGAATCAGCCACAAATTTCACAAAGCACTTGAAATAGTCAGGTGCCTGTTATAGATCAACGAAAGCTAGAAAGTTTGTACCCTCTTTGGGGATGGTTGCGTTGGACAGTGTTGGTGTTGGATGCCATTAGATAGAGGTATGAATTTGAGTGGGTAAATTTTTTAAGAAAGAGAGAGCTTGAAAAGTTTGAGAATGGTGAAAATCGCATAAATTAGGTCAATTAAGATCTCGAAAGCGTAAAGAGGGGTTGTGTTGAGATGTCTGGGCATTTATAGGGTAGAGATGTGACTTATCGACAAGAGAAGAATGAAGGGTTCAGAATTTCTTTTAGAGAAGTCAGATGACCTATAGATAACTCATATTGAGATGTCAATTTCCAAACTCTTGTCGAGAACTAGATAGTGACTTATCGAGATGTTGTACAAATACTTAGTTTGTCCTTTTTGGACTAAATTATTCTAATTTATTTTGAATAAATCAACATAAAATTAGAATATATTTTGTATCAAAAGTACTTTATTGAACTAATTTATTGAATTAAATTGTTTCAGTTCTGAGTTGTCGATAAGTCAAAAATTTAAACTGTAGAGAACTCCATATTGATAATATATCAAGATCTCTACAACACTTGTCGAGAAGTCATAAAAGGACTTATTGAGATGTATATCGAGAAGTCATTAAATAGACTTATCGACAAGTCAATTAGACTTATCGAGAACTCAGTTCTCTACATACTTTTGAACTTTCTTAAATCTGTCTTATATTAATTTCACATATTGATAATGTGAACTAACATTTAAATATTTTTTCTTAGAATTAAAAAAATTTCAAGTTAGATTTTTATTTGAAGAATAAATATACAGAGAATTCTGAAATATTCATAGATCATATTTCAGGTAATTCCCAATTAAATCAAATTTATTTTGATTTATCAAGAATTAATCTGATGCAACATGTTAGACTAGTTCTTGTCTTTAGGATGAAGAGTTTAACATACCAATTTCACTTACAAGTCTAGTGAAAGTTACTTCATCCAAAGGTTTAGTGAAAATATCAGCTAACTATTTTTTTTTTTGAAATAAAAACAAGCTCAATAATACCATTTACCGCATATTCCCTCATAAAATGGTACCTTACATCAATGTCCTTAGTCCTACAATGATTACCTGGATTAGCAACTATAGATATTGCACTAGTATTATCACACATGATTGAAATCTTTTGTAACACTAGGACATAATCCATTAGTTGATTTCTAATCCAAAGCACTTGAGTATAACAACTTCTAGCAGCTATATAATCAGCCTCAACTATGGAAGTTGACACAGATTGTTGTTTCTTACTATAATAAGATACAAAAATTTGATCAAGGAATTGACATCTTCCACTTTTACTTTTTTATGTCTACCTTGAATCCAGCAAAATCTGCATCTGTGTATCCAACAGCTTTAAAACCAGTTCCCTTAGGATACCACAATCCAAAATTTGGTGTTCCTTTCAAATATCTGAAAATGCTTTTAACAACCGTTAAGTGTGATTCATTAGGATTTACTTGAAATCTAGCACACATATATTTGACAAACATGATGTCTGGTCTACTTATAGTCAAATAAAGTAAAGATCCAATCATTCCCCTATAGCTTGATATGTCTACACTTTTTCCCTTCTTATCTTCATCCAATTTGGTAGTTGTAGACATAGGGGTAGATGCAGGTGAGCAGTCTACCATTCCAAATTTCTTCAAAAGATCTTTGACATACTTGGTTTGACTGATGAAGATTCCATCATTTCTTTGGCTAACTTCTTTGGCTAACTTAAAGGCCAAGAAAGTAACTTAGTTATCCTATCTTGCTCATCTCATATTCACTTTGCATGAGTTTTGAGAATCTTTGACACAGCTTTTCATTAGTAGAACCAAAGATGATATCATCCACATAAATGTGAACTAGAATGATGTCATCACCATGTTGCTTGTACAATAAAGTCTTGTCAATTGTGCCCCTGGTGAATCCATGTTTAAATAAATATTCTGATAAAGTATCATACCATTATCTGGGTGCTTGCTTTAATCCATAGAGAGCCTTTAAAAGTTTAAAAATAAAATTAGGAAATTCTGGATCTTCAAAGCCAGGTGGTTGCTGCACATAGACTTCTTCTTCTTCTAATTCACCATTAAGGAATGCACTTTTCAAATCCATTTGATACACCTTGAAATTGAAATGTGCAACAAATGCAAAAGATAAATTCTTATTGGCAACTAGAGTAAAATTTTCATCATAGTCAATGCCTTATTCTTGTGAGTAGCCTTTGGCAACCAATCTTGCTTTGTTTCTTGTCACAATACCATTTTCATTAATTTTGTTCCTTTACACCCATTTTTTTTAAATGATGCTTCTGTTTCTTGGTGCAAAAACCAATTCCAAAACTTTATTCCCTTTAAATTGATTTGGCTCTTCTTGTATAGAAATTATCCATTCAGAGTCAAGTATAGCTTCTTCAGTTTTCTTAGACTCAATTTGAGACAGAAAGCATGTATGCAAGCATTCATTTATTGTGGCACTTCTAGTCCTCACTCCAACATTAGGATCACCAATTATAGTGTCTCTTATGTGACTTCTATCCCATTTTCTAGTGTGATAATTTTGATGACTAGAATTGTCCTCATTTTCTTCATTGTTGGCATGACTTGTAGAACTATTATCTTCTTTTCCCCGAAGTTTGTGCCATCAAATTCAGGTAAGCTTCTTTCATGAGATGAATTCTCATTGTCAAAATTTACTGGTTCACTTGTCTTTTCCTCCATTATGTTGTTTATGTCGACTTTAACTTCATCTTCAGAATCACTATCAAGGTTGAGGTTTTCAAATTTTAAAGCTTTAGCTTCATTTTCATCAAGGTATTCCAAGCCTGGATACTTATCATCATCAAATGTCACATCTGTGCTTTTCATTATTTTTTCTGATCTAGCACATAAACTCTGTAGGCAGTCCTTTCTAATGAATATCCAAGAAAAATAGCTTCAAATACTTTGGAGTAAAATTTTTAAACATATTCAGAGTTGTCTTTTAATACAAAGCACTTGCTTCCAAACACTTAAAGATGCTTAACAGTAGGCTTTCTTTTTGACAAGATTGAGTAGGGTGACTCGTGAATGTTTTTGTTTAATAAATATTTGTTCTGAGTGTAACATGTTGTGTTAACAGCTTTTTTCCAAAAACTGGTTGGCAGCTTGGCATCCTGCAACATTGTCCTTACAGCTTCAACTAGAATTCTATTTTTCCTTTCAACCATACCATTTTGTTGAGGTGTTCTTACAGCTGAGAAGTATTGAACAGTGCCTTTATCTTTGCAAAATTCACGTAATATTGCATTCCTAAATTGTGTACCATTGTGACTCCTCAATCTTATGATAGAAATTTGATCTTTAGCCTGCTTCTTAATTTTCTTTATGTGTTCAATAATGATGTGTGGAGTTTCATCTTTTGAATGCATGAATTCCACCCAAATGTACCTTGAGTACTCATCTACCATCACCAAAGCATACTTCTTTCTGGATATGGACATGACATTTACAGGTTCAAACAAATCTATGTGAATAAGATGTAGTGGAGCATTAATGGAATTCACGACTTTGCTTTTATGACCGGACCTTTTTATTTTGCCTTTTTGACAAGTTTCACAAACTTCATTTTGAGCAAATTCCAAAGCTAGTATGTCTTTCACCAATTCTTTTTTTACCAGAGTATTAATTGCTTTATAGTTCATGTGGGAGAGCTTCTTGTGCCAGAGTTTGCTTCGCTCATTTGATGCATTGGTGTAGAGAAACATATTTTGTCCTTGTTTTCTTAGTTCATATTTTTAACAAACAGGATTCCTTTCCTTACTCCTTTCAGAGCAATTTCACCAATTTTCTTTCTTTTGATTGAGCAATATTCTTTGTCAAAAATAACCTTGAAATCTTTGTCTGTAAATTCACCGACAGTAAGAAGATTCACTTCAAGACCTGCAACTAGTGCTACATCTTCAATGACAAAATTTTCATAAATCAACTTGCCATATCCCATTGTAAATCCCTTGATGTTGTCTATAAAGGTCACCAAAGGGCCAGCCATCTCCTCAAACTGTGATAGCACGGCTTTATCACCTGTCATATATATGGAACATCCACTATCAATGATCCATATGACTTTATTCTTCTTGTCCTACACACAATGAAGTTTGCGTGTGTTTAGCTGCCCAAGCAGTGTTGAGCACTTTCTTCTTTTTAATAGAGTTAGAAGAAGTAGAACTTGAACATTCAAAAGAAATAGCATTTTTGGTTTGATTGGAATTTTCTTCTTTGATCACAGATCTAAAGTTGAATTCTTTTAGATTCTTTCTCAACTTATGAAAGTTGGTCATAACTTCATGTTGCATGTTTGCAATCAAACTTGTCACAGAAAGAGTTGGGGTCATTTGTTTGTGCCTCATTGTATTTGCAAGCTCCATACTTTGGATCACTAACAACCTTTTTAAAAAAATGAGTTAGATGATTTTTTGAGCCACATCTGTTACCCAGTAAATGATAATTATTTAGGGGGGTTGGATATAATTATCAAACAATTCGATTATCATAGAAGTAAAGTAAGAATAACTGGATTCTGATTATCATAAATCAGGAATCGAAAATATAAAATTCCTCAAATATTCGGACTATATAAATTAACAGATTCTGATTTATTCTGTAATATAGTCATATCATGACAGTCTTCATCCTGATGTAAATCCTGATTGCATGCAGGTCCTGATGCCTTGGAAAATCCTGACTGACTTTGATAAATCTTGATCCTGATCCCAGCAAATCCTGATTTTTGACTTAGACATATGCTTTATAAAATAAGCATAAATTCTGTAGTTATTTCTGATGCCAAAAATAGAAAGATAAAATGTAGAATATAAGAATTATAGAGCATACTCAGATACTGAAGTTGATCTTCATGGTTCTTGGTAAACTCTGAAGTATCTCTGAATAAATGCCTTTACTCTTTTATCTATCTTCTTCCAGAGTAGCTGCTTTAGTCTGTTCTTCAAGTTTCTTTCATATTCAGTTTCTTCAGATGACTGCTATATGGAAGCTCTAAGACTTCTATTTGGATTCTTTTCAAACATCAACTCATCCAATGACACATAACATGGCTTTACTTCATCCGGATTCAGAGTTATTTGCCTTTTAGTGAGCACAGTTTCAAATACAGCTACATCTCTTCTCATGTTCACTTCTTGATAACTGAGATTAATGTATGTAGGAACATAGTGTCAAACTATTGTAAAATTTATCAAGATTTCTCTTTTCAATGGCATAAATATTAAGTCTGACCATTATTTAGAAGCTTGATTTTCAACCCTCCACAGATAATGAATGTACTTCAGTTCTTTGGTTGACATAATCATCAGCTTATCATATAAAAGAACTTGAATTTGATATCCTAGCAGTATAAGCAAAATCTTATATTTTGGTTTTGAGCTATCATATCTATCAAGAATGATTTTTACAGCTTCAAGCATGTCCAAATGATAACTATGACTTCCTGACCAGGTCTATCAGCTAATGTAAAATTCACCATTCTTGGATTTATCAGTTCAGCTTGATGATGCCCAATTCCTGCTCTTGTGTGTGGTCTAGACAATTTGAGAGCTTGAGCATGTCTCAACCATGAAAGTGTATCATCATTTCTATCCATGGTACTAGGCTCAGGTAATCCTTCCTCCCTTATTCCTGCTAGAATAAAGTTCATTTCCTTCTTATATTTCTGATCATAAACTTTCTCCCACTTGTAATTGTGCTTGATTATAGGAAAGCAATAAGCTCTTTTCTCTGCCCTTTCTCTAAGTTTTTTTATGTCTCTAATTCTCCATCTATTTATTTCAGATCTCCACAACATAATCTGAAATCTTGATTAGCCCTATTGACTACAATTCTGGTTTTTCCTTCTTCTCTCATTTCTTGTTCATCAATTTTAGCATTATAAGCATCAACATAAGCAGACAAGACTTGTAGATTTAAATTCTCCAAGACAGCTTCTTCTCTATCTTTAACCACATAAGGAATTAACCACCTATCAGGATCAGGAACTGAATTGTCAGGATTAGCAGTGTCAGGATTTCCCGTGCCGGGATTTTTAGTTGTGTTGTTAGGAGCTGCTTCAATTTCCAATTGTCTTGGTCTTCTAAATAATTGAACTTCAACTTCATCTTGACTTTCTTCTCTGTAGACATTCAGATTTGGTACTTCTATTGGTCTAGGTACAAAATTGAGAAACATAGGATCAATGATTACTTTGGGAGCCTGAGACTGAGATGTCTCGGGTATTTCTTCAATCCTGACCCCACTAGATATTGTTCTTCTTTGATAAGGAATAATATAATGTTGAACACTCCTTGCGGTCCTTCCTCTACCACCTATCCTACCATTTCTAGGTCCTCTAGCTCTACCTCTTCTTCTAGAAGGACCTTGATTTTCAGTTTGTAGTTGACTGAGAATTTCCTCATATTTCCTGAGCATTTCTTCATGTGTCATGTCTGTAAATTCATCATCCAAGTGGGTGAAAGCCCTCCTATCAAATAGCTCCTCAAATCTTTTATCCTTGTGGTAGATAGTTATACCATTACCGGCCTTGGTCCTGAATGTTCTGTAAAATCTCTGAGTATCATCAGGATTATCAATTATCACTTCATCCTCATCAGGAACTGCAAATACAGTTTGTTTTCCATCAGGATCTGAGAGCGAGTAACTATTTGAATTTTTACAGTCTTTGAACCATCTTTAAAGACATGAGTTGACTGCGTGGTTTGAGTTTGAGTTTGAATTTCAGTTCTAGATTGAACCACCACAGCATCAGAGGTCCCTACATTATCATTATCGGGATTAGCATCATGTTTCCTTAATACTGATTCAGGTGCATATTTTTTCTTGGCTACCATCTCCTCCTTTTTGGCATCAAGACCTTGTAACAAGGAGAAAAAGGCATCCATCTTTTAATTTGTGGGTTGTTGATTTGCTTCAATGGTATCCAATCTCTCATTCATTTGTTTTTGTTGAGATTCCACACTCATCATCCTTTTGACCAATCCGTTACGCTTGTTTGTTCCTTTGATAGTCAAAAAAGGTCAGCAACTTCTTCATTCAAGTCAATATTAGAATCTTTCAAGGTAAAAATAGAAGAGTGCATCCCTTTGACTAGAACAGTTATAGCTTTCATCACATTATTGAGCTCAGGATTAGCAGTAGAGTTGACAACATGATCTACAAGAGTGTGAGCAGCTTCCCAGAGAAATTCTTTCATTAGCTAGCCTCCAAGAATGATTCCACTCATGTGCCCTATGAGAATTAAGAGCAGCATGGCCTGATGAAGATCCAAAAGTATAAAATTTAGAAGCTTCAATGGCAGCTTCAAGATGTACACCATTAGGATCATCATCATTATCAGAATCAGAATCAGAATCACCACTAGAAACATCAAGAACATCAGGATTATTAGGAACTGGCTAATCAATTTTTCCTTTAAGTTTGAGATCAGGAATTGGCTTAAAAGGCCAGTACCCTGTGATGAACCTGAAATAAAAGAACAAGTAACACCTAAATCTCTCTGTTATTTTAAAGTGATCTCATCACTTCTTACACCTATATTACTTTTAATAGTAACATCTTGCTCACTGTTTTCACTAAATTCTAACTCTCCTTTTTCCAGTTCAGGAGACTATCTATTAATAATTCTATTTTTCACTAAATGTTTTCCCACAGCCTCACTAGAAAAGCTCAAATCACTCGCAAAAAAAGAAATAAGAGGTGGCAAAGAGGAGTGGTATGTAGTCATATAAATAGGGTTATCCTCATTTAAATGTCTATTTATAATCATACTAGCAGATAAAGTAGAATATAGAGTAGAATTTTTACCTTGAGCACTTGTGTCCAATGGAAGAGCAGTGATTGGAGTCACTAGGATAGCTCCAGTATTGTTCTTGGCAGTAACAAGTTCAACCTCTTGATCAGGATTTGAGGTGTCAGGAATAACTTCATTAGGATAAGGAACTGATGTGTCAGGAATAGACCCTTTATCAGGATTTGCAAGCTTGTCTACATTAGTACTTTGAACTGATGGTTCTTGTGTGACTTGAGGTTTTGAAGTTGCTTCAATCCTTTGAGTTGAAGGTTTTTGTGGGCTTCCCTCAAAAATAAGATCATGGATCACATCATCCAGTGTAGCCAAATGCTCCTGATGAGCATCCTTTTGTTGATCATATTGTTGAATATCAGGCTCCACTGAATCGAGACCATCTTGAGCATTTTCAGGAATTGTCCTTTGAGCTGAAATGTATGCACTCTCTCATTAAGAGGGTGGTTCTTATGGGACAGGAGATTGAACAACTGCACTTTCACTTTGAGAAAATGGTTCTTGTGTGCTATGCTCCTTTTGTGGAGATTGCAACTTAGATTTTTTTTTGGTGAAGACTTCCGTAACTTCAACCTTTCTCTTTTCAGCTTGATCAAGACCAACTTCCTTAGCTAGCTCTCTCATCCTCTCATCTAAGACCACAATAAATTTAGCTGGAGGTGAGTCAGGATTTGATTAATAAGGAATTAGTATGACCTCATTAGGAATTGATGATGTGGCACCGTCAGGATATAGAGTTTCTTGATCAGGAGTGGCATGAAGTGTAGTTTGCATCTTGACAGTGTTCTCTTTAGCTTTAAGCTTGTCTTCCATTGTTTAATATATTTGAGATGTCATGTCTAATATGTTTCATGTTTAGTTCTCAGATGTTAACTAACAGGAAATATCAGTTCTTACTGGAATCAGGACTTACTGGAAGTCAGAACTTAAGGATATCAGAACTTAGATTATCAGAAGATAATATCAGAAGATAGATATCAGAACTTAAGTACTAGAGGACGTACAGTTAAGAAAGGAAGCTGATTTACAGGAAAGAAGATCGAGACTAATACAAGAAGAAAATATGCAAGGAAAGAGTTCGAGGACTAGAAGAATTATAAGATATCTGGTTGATATATTTTAGGAGACATAATTATATTCCATATCAACTTGAAGTTATCTTGTAACTGTGTGTCTATATAAACACATACATAGGTTTACTCTATAAGAGTTACGATCATCGAGAGGATCATATATTGTAACCTAGCAGCTCTCGTGATATTTGTTCAACACTGAGAGAGACCAGTTCCATTGTAACAGAGTTTGTTATATCGAATACATCTGTTTTATGTTACTTGTGCTTTAAATCAATTTGATTGTATTCTACACTGTATTCAACCCCCTTCTACAGTGTTGTGTGACCTAACAAGTGGTATCAGAGCCTATATGTTAACACACATACAGTAAAGATCCAAAACAATCATGTCTGAAGAAGCAGAAAATCCAACCATGCCCGCTAAAACTGAAAAAACTCCAAAGACTCAAACCCATAGTCGATATGAGACTATCAGGGTTCCCATGCTGAGACCGTCTGAATATCCCATATGGAAAGCAAAGATGGCTATGTTCCTGAAAGCTACAGATCCAGAATACCTTGACATAATTAATGAAGGACCGCATAAGCCAAACAAGCTCTCTGTTGTAGTTGCAGATCAGCCAGCAAAGACCATACCAAAGGAGAAAAGTGAATACACAGCTGAAGATATCTCATATATTGCCAAGGATGCAAAGGTAAGGCATTTGCTGCATAGTGCCATTGATAACGTCATGTCAAATAGGGTAATTCACTGCAAGACTGCAAAGGAGATATGGGATGCTTTGGAGACAAGGTGTCAGGGAACTGATGCAATCAAGAAAACAGGAGGACTATACTCACTCAAGAGTACGAGCACTTTGACTCAAAAAGTGATGAGTCATTAACTGACTTATATGACAGGTTTGTCAAACTCTTGAATGATCTGTCACTGGTGGACAAGGAATATGACATTGAAGATTCAAATCTAAAATTCCTTTTAGCTCTTCCTGAAAGTTGGGATTTGAAAGCTACTATTATAAGAGATAACTATGCTCTTGATGAAACTATTCTTGATGAAATTTATGGAATGCTCAAGACTTATGAACTTGAGATGGATCAAAGAAGCAAGAGACATGGGAGAAATTCAAGAACAGTTGCTCTTAACGCTGAGGAGGAATCCCCCAAAGTAGTTGTCTCAAAGAAAGGAAAAGAAAAGGCTCCCATCATAAAGTCTGATTCAGAATCATCAAGTTCTGATGATGATGATTCAGAAACTGAAAGTCTACCTGAAGTAGATGCTGATGAAGAGATGATGAAGCTGTGTGCTCTTATAGTGAAAGGTATCACAAAGATAGCATACAAGAAATTCAGAAGAGGAAAGACATTTTCAAGGAAAGGTAGAAGTTTTGATAAGAAGGGCTTCAGAAAATCTGAAGGCAAATTTTGTAACATTTTCTGATTTTTTTGAAGGAAGAAAGTATGACAGAGAAGATTACTCAAATGTCAAATATTACAACTGTGGTGAAAAAGGCCACATATCTCCTGACTGCAAGAAAGGAAAGAGTGATAAAGGCAAGGCTCTTGTCATAAAGAAGAAAAGCTGGACAGACTTCTCAGATTCTGAAGATGAGGAAAACTATGCCTTGATGGCAAATGCTGATAGCAGTTCTTATGCTGTTGAGTTAAAGGTACCTCAAACAACTTATGTCTTTCATACTGATGATATTACTGAGTTGAAATTATATCTTAAAACCATGTTTATTAGCTATGGAGATCAAACTTTAACATGTGAAAGATTAACTTCTGAAAATCTTGCTTTTAAAAAGAGGAATGATTATTTAGAAAAAGAGTTAGTTATGTTCTATCAAACTCAGAAGGATAGAGATGCTGCTTTCTATGTAAGAGATAAAGTGCTAAAAATGAATAAATCTCTAAAAACTGATTTAAAAAAGGAGAGAGAGATTATCAGGACTTGGACTAACTCTGGCAGAGCAACTCAGGATATACTAAGTAGTGGAAACTGGAAAGAGGGCTTAGGTTATGGAGACGAGAAAAGTGAAAAAGGAACTGAACAAGTTAAGCCAATTATTGTTAAACAGACTACTAAGCCAAAGGTAAATCCTGTTAAATTTGTAGCTAAAACTATAAAGTCTGATTCTGAAAAGATGAAAGATATCAGAAGTGATAGCAGAGTCAACTTCTGACAAATTAGAACAGGATAAACCAACTGAAGTTAACATAGGCTTAATGACGAAGAAGCAGCTTAAACAAAAGCTGAAAGAGATTACCAGTGTAAACAAGGTAAAGGAAGCTAGGAAAAATAGGAATGGAAAGGAAGGTGTGAATAAAAGCAACAATTATATGCTTGTTCTTAATGCTCCTAGAAAGAAATGTTATATCTGTGGAAACTCTAACCATCTGACTTCTTTTTGCAGGATGAATAAGAATATAAACTCCTTACCTTCTAAGTCAGGAGTTAAGAGTCACTCTGTTAGGTTTAAGCCACAAAATCCTTGTTTTCATTGTGGTAGTGTGTGGCATTCCATTTATACTTGTAAGGAATATTAGAGTTTGTACTATGATTATTATCAGATAAAACCTTCTTTGAAGAACTTTACTTTAATTCCTTCTAGTGTAAAGTATGATGCAAAGTCTGATACTGTCAATACTGATAAGAAAAATGTTAGCATAAACTCTGATGTTAAATCCACTGCAAATGTTAACAAACTTAAAAAGGCCAAAGGATCCAAGCAAGTCTGGGTTCTTAAAACTAACCTTTAGTGGTCTTTGTGATTGCAGGGCAACAGGAAGAACATCCTAGTTCTGGACAGTGGATGTTCAGGACATACGACTGGAAATAAAGCCCTGCAATCAGACTTTGTGGAGAAAGCTGGCCCAGAAGTTTCTTATGGAGATGGCAATATTGGGAAAACTCTGGGATATGGCAAGATCAATCTTGGGAATGTCATTATTGAATCAGTAGCTCTAGTCTCAGGACTTAAACACAATCTGTTGAGTATAAGTCAAATCTGTGACAAAGGTTAGCATGTGGATTTCTTTGAAGAACACTGTGAAGTTATAAGTATTTCTACAGGCAAAGTGGTTCTGAAAGGATACAGGCATGGTAACATTTATGAAGCCAGACTTTCAACAAGTACTGATGGTTCTGCAATCTGTCTGTTGAGTAGAGCATTAATTGAAGAAAGCTGGAATTGGCACAAGAAACTCTCTCATTTAAATTTCAACAATATAAATGAGCTTGAAAAGAAAGATCTTGTGAAAGGACTGCCAAAAATAGTATATGCTCCTGATGGCCTTTGTGATTCATGTCAGAAGGCAAAACAAAGAAAATCTTCCTTCAAGAGCAAAACTGAGTCATCAATTATTGAGCCTTATCACCTACTGCATGTTGATCTATTTAGTCCAGTCAATGTCATGTCTATTGCAAAGAAGAAATATGCTCTGGTTATAGTGGATGAGTTCACAAGGTACACATGGGTGTACTTCTTGCACAAGAAGACTGAAACAACATCTACTCTAACTGATCATGTCAAACAGCTGGATAAGATGGTCAAAGATTCTGTTAAAATCATAAGGAGTGATAATGGCACTGAGTTCAAGAATTCAATCATGGAAGAGTTCTGCAAAGATCATGGAATCAAATAGGAATTTTCTGCACCTGGAACTCCACAGCAAAATGGAGTTGTAGAAAGAAAGAACAAGAATCTCATTGAAGCTGCACGAACAATGCTTGATGAAGCAAAGCTACCAACCTATTTTTGGGCTGAAGCTGTGTAGACTGCTTGTTTTACACAAAATACTACACTTATAAACAAGCATGAAAAAACACCATATGAGATAGTGAAGAAGAAGAAGAAGCCAAATCTGAAATACTTTCATGTATTTGGTTGCAAGTGTTTTGTTCTTAAGACTCATCCTGAGCAGCTGTCAAAATTCGATCTAAAAGCTGATGAAGGAATTTTTGTTGGATATCCACTTTCCACAAAAGCCTTCAGAGTCTACAATTTAAGAACAAGAGTTGTCATGGAATCTATCAATATCTCTTTTGATGATAAGAAGATTACTGGACTTGAGGATTTTGATGATCATGATCAGCTGAGATTTGAGAATGAAAATTTAAATTCTGATCCTAAAAATTCTGATCCTGTAAGTTCCGATGGATTAAGTTCTGATGTCATTGAAACTGTGGTAACAAATCCAAAGGAAAATGTACCTGTCCAGGGGGAGCAAGATGAAGATCCTACCACATCTCAAGACTCCCAAGTAGCTTCAGAACATGTCACCGGGTCTTCAAGTTTTGATTCATCTAGTTCTAATGAGCCAAACTCTGATAATTATGGAAGCTCTGATTCTTCAACTCCTGAAAAATAAAATTCAAATTCTGAAGTCTCAGAGAGCATAACTACAGGGGGAGCATCAGAAAATTCTGATGGAGACAGCGTGGATCATGGGGGAGGATCCAGTTCTAGAGATCAACTTCCATCTGCAAGGAAGTGGACTAAAGCACACACACCTGACTTAATTATTGGAGATCCTGAAGCAGGTATCAGAACTAGAACTGCAACTTCAAATGAATGTCTCTATCATTCTTTTCTATCTCAGACTGAACAAAAAAAAGTTGAAGAAGCTCTTCAAGATGCTGATTGGGTGCAAGCAATGCAGGAAGAGTTAAGTGAATTTGAAAGAAATAAAGTTTGGACCCTAGTGACAAGACTAAAGAACAGATTAGTTGTAGGTACAAAATGGGTGTTCAGAAACAAAACTGATAGTGATGGCATAATTACAAGGAATAAAGCAAGACTGGGTGCTAAGGGCTACTCTCAACAGGAGGGTATTGATTATGATTAAACATTTGCACCAGTTGCTATATTAGAAGCCATAAGGATCTTTTTGGCTTATGTTGCTCACAAGAAGTTTAAAGTCTTTCAAATGGATGTGAAAAGTGCTTTTCTCAATGGAGAATTGGAAGAAGAGGTATATGTTGAATAACCTCCAGGCTTTGTAGATCCAAAATTTCCCAATAATGTCTAAAGGCTTGACAAAGCACTTTATGGCCTTAAGTAAGCTCCAAGGGCATGGTATGAGACTTTAGCTCAATTTCTTCTGGAAAGTGGATTTCGCAGAGGCACAATTGACAAGACTTTATTCTACCTCAACCATGGAAAAGACTTACTTTTGGTACAGATATATGTTGATGATATCATATTTGGTTCTACTAATTCCAAACCGTGTGAGAAGTTTGCAAAGCTAATGCAGTCAAGATATCAAATGAGTATGATGGGAGAACTCAGCTATTTTCTGGGCCTTCAAGTCAAGCAAACTGAAGAAGGCACTTTTATCTGTCAATCCAAGTATACCAGAAATTTACAGAAGAAATTTGGAATGCAAGATTGTTCAACTGCATCCACTCCCATGACCACTGCAACCAAGTTAGATAAGGATATTGGTAAATCAGTAGATATTACTAACTACAGAGGTATGATTGGCTCATTACTCTATCTAACTACAAGTAGACCTGATATCATGTATGTTACCTCTCTTTGTGCAAGATTTCAGGCTGATCCAAGAGAACCTCACTTATTAGCCGTGAAAAGAATTTTCAAGTACCTTAAGAGTAAAACTGATCTAGGATTGTGGTATCCTAGGGAATCAGACTTTAAGCTAATTGGTTACTCGGATGCAGATTTTGCAGGATGCAAAATTGACAGGAGGCAGATTGGTTTCTTGGTTTAGCAAGAAACAAAAGTCAATTTCCACATCAACTGCAGAAGCAGAATATATTGCTGCAGGAAGCTGTTGTGCATAGATTCTTTGGATGAAGAATCAGTTACTGGATTATGGGTTAAAATTTTCTAAAATCCCTATTTACTGTGATAATCAAAGTGTTATTGCTATGACAGGTAATCCAGTTCAACACTCAATGACAAAGCACATCAGTATTAGGTACCACTTCATAAGGGAACATGTGGATGAAGGTACAGTGGAATTGCATTTTGTTCCAACAGATCAACAGCTAGCAGATATCTTCACAAAACCACTATGTGAAGCTACTTTTATAAGATTGGTAAATGAGCTTGGAATGGTTTCAGGTTCTTTTTCTAAATCTGCTTAGTTTTTGTTCTCATACATCATACTTTATGATCAGTGTTTACATATTGTATTAGCTATATATAATATGTGCTTAATTTGAAAATTCATTAAATACTGATTGTTATCTGATGTGGATTATATACTCTGATAAGTGTTTTGAATGTTCTGTGACTATTCAATCCAATGAGGTTAAATGTGCTAGATGCTGACCTAGTAGTCTTTAACATACTAGAAATCCCATGTTTGAATTAGTTGTTTATGTGAAAACTCATTAACACAAGCAGATTCTGATATTGAGCTTAGTCAAGTTTACTTTGTGTATCTTATTACTAAGTCACAAACTAGATTCTTGTTTCTTATCTGTCAAATTCTGATGTCAGTAAATCTTAAGAATGAACTAAGTGTTGATATGCCTCACTTATCAAAAGAAAAGAAAAGAAAAGAAAATAATAAAAGTCAGGTACTCCTTTGAGATCTAGAGTAAAAATGTGGAAGGGAAGACCCAAGTGCATTGCTGGTATTAAGTAATATGCATTAGAAAAGCAAAAAAAATTTTGGTGACTTTTCACACTCTATGATTACTGGAGAAATACTCTGATAACAGCATAAATTCTGATAAGCAGTCGTGACTCACTTACACTGAGAAGCCACTGTAAAAAGGAATTTCAAAAGATGCATAAAATGAGCACAAACAGTTGAGGTGGACTCATGCATAAATTTGTTCTATAGTAGACATCATGACTGATGACAGATTTTAAGCATTTTTCTTAGTTATGCCTTATTTCTAAGATGTACTGAAGTTTATCAGACTTTAATCTTTATCTAATATTTTGCTGAATGCACACACTATCACTCCATGTGTGTAATAACCCCAAAAATTTTGGACTTTTTGTAACCCTTATGAATAGTGATTTTGCTGATTATGTTGATTAAGAAAATTTTTCATGCCACACTATGTAGCAGTTCTTTTATTGATATTCTGAGATTTTATTAGTACTCTATATGGTATATAAGTGTATATAAAGATCGCCGGAATCCAAATTCGAACACTTTGATTTTTCCCAAAAATCCACCAGATACCGAAAGAATTATGTATAAGGTAACATGATTAAAAGGATTTAAATTTGAGGATTATAAGAGAGGATCATAAAAGGAATATAAAATATTGAGAAAGGTTTAGGGGAACCCAAGTAATAAGGTCCCGGATATGATCCCTCAAACGATTAGCAAGAACGAACGATAAACGAGTCGTACAACAATTAAACAACAAGTAATGCAAGAGAGATTAGTGCAAGGATTAAGGATGATAATCAAGCAATTAAGCATGGATTAGCATAAAAAGATGCTTCCACCACCAAGTGATGACAAGTGGAAAATGATGAAGTCACCAAGGTGATGTCATGCTTAGTCACACTCCACTCACTTTATTCAACCAATTAATCACCCAAATATCCCATTCACTTCCATTTTCCACCACAAACACATTTAGCAAAGTAAAACCCCTCCCAAGAAAAAGAAGCTCTCGGCCTTCTTCATTTTTCAAGGAGAAAAATTTCAAAAATCAAGATTCAAGCTTTGTTAAATTACAAGGTAATTATCCAAGGTCCCTTATGATTAGTTATGGCTATCCTAGAAGTTTAAGCCTCCAATTCTTCATTAATCTCTTCCAATAAATCAAGGAAGAAGATGATGAATAGTGTTTTCAAGTTACTAACTTTGTTTTCTTTGTTTTTCCTTCAAGATCCAAGCATTCCTAAGCTATCTCAAGGCTTCTTAAGGCTTCCTAGCTACTCTAATCACTCCAAGGAAGGTATAACACCTCCAAACCCTAACTTTACTTTGAGTATTAGGTTTGTTTTTGATTTTTATAGTAAATGAGAAGCATGATGCTTGTGTGTTTAGAGTTTGTATTGGATTCGTAGTGATTTGGATGTTGGAATCTTGTTTATAGTTAATAAAACTTAAGTATTGTTAGTAGTTCATGTTTGGGGTTGAATGAATTAGAAAATCTTGAGATTTGGAGACTGATGTAGTAAGGTTTGGATGAGGGTTGGTTGTATTGTTGGTTGTGGGTGGAATTGTGGTTGTTTGGAGTGGTTTAAAACTTGGTAATCGCGTAAACATAGCCGTCGCAATGCCCAATTTCATACAACTGCTTGTTCTTAGTCTTCTGGACAGAGAGCTAACTTTTGAATATGTCACTTTGCCATGTTTAGCTAGATTATGTTGTAAGCTTCGTTTTGATATGTGGTTCGCTTGAATCCGATGTACGGTTTAGGAGAAACAATCGTTTTAAGTAACGGCATTTCACGAACAAACCATTTCCCCTCGCCTTACTTTGAAACCTTGGTTAAGGTCCTTAAATAACTACTTGGAGTATGAAACAATTATGTAAGGTTAATAGGTCAGTTGGTAGAGTATTCGTGAAAGATTTGCCTTAAAATTCGTAACGGTTAATTTATTAAAAATGGTGGAGTCGAGGGTACTTGAGCGACTTATGTGAATCGTTAAGCGCAAAAGCGAACGTTAGGGTCTAATTGGTTAAAGACTAGTTTCTTAAGCGACCGTGGTTTAATTTCAACTTATATGTTGTTTATAGGTTACCATACTCGCCCCAGGCCTTTTAACACCCCCAGTCGCTCAGGCAAGTTTTCTACCCGTTATACTGTTGTTGTGATGTAAATATATTGATGCATTATCTTGAGATAAGTGCATGACTGTAATTAGCAAATCTTGCGATATATTAGAGCATGTTGATATGGTATATATATGCATGTTGTGAAATCTTGATATTCTATTATCAATTCAAATTCTTATAAACTGCATAATACCTATGCTAGAGGTAAGCAGTAGTTGCGTATACCCTTAGTATAGGGGACCCAAAGGTGAACAGTTTTCTAAACTGGGAGTCGATGTTCCCGAGTATAATATATGTATATTTATATATATATATATATATATATATATTTCTATAAATATTAATTGGATAAGGTATATCTGATAGTTTTGAATAATAATCAAATTTATTTTCGATTATTCAAATAAAGATCGTACTTTCATATAAGTATATTTTTTGTTATTTATTATTCATTTCAAGTATGAGTTTTAAAACTTCTACTTCAATTATTTTTATAAAGATTATCCTTAGGGGAATATTATTTAAATAATAACATTCAGATATTTTCTAATATATCGGGACTGATTTATTTTATTAAATCATCATTACTCTAAACATTCTTTAAAATGTTTTCGAGTCTTCAAATTGGTTTCAAAAGTTAGAGCGGATCCCAAAACTCGTTTTCAAAGTTTAAGCTTTTCCTTTCGAAGGGGACTTGAATACTCGCTCAAAAATCTAAGGGATCCGGCTATGTGGTGTATTTCATATTCGCAACGAGGTTGCTGTTTTGAAAAAACAATTTGATTACTTGCCCAATGTTCGGGAAGTAAGTCCATCTAATTGAGTCGGCATAAGTGACAAGCCGGGGTACAGTCTATGAAGGTGTAAGAGGCTGGGTGACAGTCCATCCACGCATGAGTGGCCGGGTAACGGTCTAGGACAAGGTCCTAATACGGCCAGGGTGATGACCGGCGAGGAATTCATCGATCTACAATAGAAAAGGTTACTTAATGGGTATCTTTGCCTGATCAGCAAGATATCGGGTTTATGCCAAAATTCTCTTCGTTCCAAATTCATTGGATATTACAAATCTGTTTATACTTTTCATGTAACACCCCCAGATCCGGGGTCGGGGATCCGGGTCGTCACGGTCTTTCTTTCCGCAATATCACTTCACTTAATTAATAATAAACAACCATATGCTGTGACCCCACACTAACACACACCACAACCCGTTATAGTCTCAGAGATGAAATTCAAATAAGTACAAGTCTTTGAATCCACCATTTAAAAGTTATTACAACCCAAAATGATTACTTGATAAATTTACAGTTAATTGCCATTATCTGCCACAAGTTATAATTATACATAATTTGATTCTCAAAAGTAGATGGTCTGAACTACAATAGATCTACCTCTGCAGCTATAGCAGCTACAACATTATCGGAAGACGCGGGACGCTTCCCACGCACTTGCGCTGGGTCTGCTGGAGTCTGGCCATCTCTCCTAACTGTTGTTGTGTGATGAAGAAATAAAGCAAGAGTGAGCCTTACAGCTCGCAAGATAATACATAGTGATAACAATAATATAAGTATCTAAATGGATACTTACTAGAATCTTTATCATGTGTAAGATAATTACTTACTAGATATAAGTAAAAACAAGGAATGAAGTTACCAATACTTCACTACACTTATATCATTTATAAAGCTACTTGAACTACCACCGTTCAAAGTATTATAAGTTTTAAAAAAAATATCCCATAGATGAGACCACAAGTTAAGACTTGAATAGATTCAATCTTTGAAATATTATTGAATAAAATAAAGTTACGAGATACTTTATTTAGTCCCGATATATATATATCCACATATATATCTCTTAAACATTTCCTGGAACCTCTGTTATGTAAAGTATGACAGAGTTTGAAGCATCCAATGAATTTTGGAAAGGAAAAGAATTTTGGCATAAACCAGATATCTTGCTGATCAGGCAAAGATACCAATAAGTAACCTTTTCTACTGTAGATGGATGAATTCCTCACCGGTCATCACCCTGGCCGCATTAGGACCTCGCGCTAGACCGTTACCCGGCCACTCACGCGTTGATGGACTGCCACCCAGCCACTTACACTTTGATAGACCGTACCCCGGCCTGTCGCTTATGCCGACTCAATTAGATGGGCTTACTTCCCGAACATTGGGCAAGTAATCAATTCATTTATCAAAACAGCAACCTTGTTGCGAATATAAAATACACCATAGAGCCGTATCCCTCTGGTTTTGAACGAGTATTTAAATCCCCTTTAAAAGGAAGATCTTAAATATAAAAATGAGTTTTGGGATCCGCTATAACTTTTAAAAATCATTTTGAAGACTCGAAAACATTTTTAAGAATGTTTGGAGTAATGTTGATTTAATAAAATAAATCAGTCCCAATATGAAAGAAATATCTGAATATTATTATTTAAATAATATTCCCATAAAGAATAATTGAGGTAGAAGTTGGAAAACTTATACTTGAATGAATAGCAATTAATCAAAGATATACTTATACGAAAGTAATATCTTTACTTGAATATCAAAAGTAAGTTTGATTATCGAACATTATTCTTTAATAAAATAAAGAATATTAATAAATAGTAAGCGGAGTCATAATACCTCGAATGAATATTATAAAAAATATTCATTAAATAAAATAAAGGAGTCATACATCCTCAAATGAATATCCAAGTAATATTCAATAATAATATAAAGGAGTCATACATCCTCGATTGAATATCCAAGTAATATTCAATACTAATATAAGGGAGTCATAAGCCCTCGAATAATATTCGAAATAATATTCATTTAATAAAATAAAGAAGTCATAAGCCCTCGAATGAATATTCATAATAATATTCATTAAATAAAATAAAGTTAAAGCTATCGAATAAACCTTATTCGATTAATAGTTTGGAAAACTATAACCATATATATATAAATATATATATATATCCATATCCATATATGAAACAGGCATGCATATATACCATATCACATGCTACAATATATCGCAAGAATTTGCTAAATAACCAATATGCATTTATCGCAAGATCATGCATATACAAATGTATACATCACAACAACAGTATAACGGATAGAATACTTGCCTGAGCGACTTGGGGTGATAAAAGGCTCGGGACGAGTCTGGTAACCTATAAACAACAAGTAAGTTGGAATTAAACCAAAATCACTTGTAAATCTATACTTTAACTAACTTAGACTCTAACGCTTGTTTTGCGCTCACTGATTTGCTTAAGTCACTCGGGTACCCTCGGCTCCACCATTTTTAATAATTTAACCTTTACGAGTTTTAAAGCGATTCCTTCGCGAGTGTCTTACCAACTGCCTAACACACTTACCATAAATGTTTCATACATTAATTAACCCTTTTTGGTCTTTAACCTATGTTTCAAAGTAAGGCGAGGGAAAAAGTTTCGTTCGCGAAACGCCGTTACTTGAAACGGTCGTTTCTCCTAAACCGTGCATCGGAATCGAACGAACTACATATCAAAACGAAGCTCGTAACATGAGCTATCTAAACATGGCAGTGGTCATATTCTAGCAGGGGGTTCTCGGGTCCTAATGCTATGTACAAAAACAGTCCAAAGAAAATCGGACGTTACGACGGCTATGTTTACGCGATTTCCAATATTTTAAATCATTCAAAACCCTCCCAATTCAACCTCAAATCCAACATACAACCAACATCCATCCTTATCACATCATAACAACCCCAACCAATTCAATTTAATCGTTCATACTTATGCCTAAACTTAACTTTAATCATACTTAAGTTCTTTTAAATCAAAACCACAACATTTACCATTCCATTTCACTACCATTTCAAATCCCAAACTCTAATCACAACAACAAGCTACAATATCATCCTACTAATCAAAATCATCTTATAATATATAGGAACCTAGGGTTTGGAGATGGTATACCTTCCTTGAAGTGGTGGGAGGAGCTAGGAAGCCTTAAGAAGCTTTGAGAAGTCTTAAGAATGCTTGGATCTTCAAGAAAAACAAGAAAAATTTCAAGTTAAAAACTTGAAAACACTATTCATTGTCTTCTTCTTTGATTAAATGAAGAAGATTGAGAAGGAATTAATGGCTTAAACTCATGATATAGTCCTAACTAAGCATGAAGATGATTAGGGAATTATCTTACCAATTTAGGAAGCTTGGATCTTTGATTTTGAATTTTTCTTGCCTTTTGAATAGTGAAAAGCCGAGAGCTTCAAGAACAAAGCCTTGGTTGATTTTTGATTTTTGATGAAGAATGAATTTACTTGGCTTGGTTGCTTGGTTTTTGTATTTGATTTAGTCAATTACCTTTTTGCCCTTGAATTTGTGTGGTTACAAAGCCACCACACTTCCTTCCTTCCCATGTCATGCTTATGTCATCCTCATGATGTCATCCTCCCTTCCTTGTCCTCTTTCTATTGGTTGGATGACATCATTCCCACTAATCCCTTTGATTAACTTCCTAATCATTTACCTAATGACCGCTGATCTGTTATACGGTTCGCTTACTTTCGTTCTCGTTTATCGTTTGAAGGATCATACCCGGGATCTTATTACTTAGGTTCCCTTAACCTTTCTCAATACATTATATTCCTTTTTATGATCCTCTATTATAATCCTTTAATATAAATCCTTTTTATCCTGTTACCTTATACTCAATTATCTCCGTATCTTGTGGATTTCCGGGAAAAACCAAAGTGTTCGGAATTGGATTCTAACGATCTTTACATACACTTATATACTACATAGAGTACTAATAATATCCCAGAATATCCATAACAGAACCTCTACATAGTGTGGCGTGAAAAGTTTCTTCATTCAGCTAAAACACTAGTCACAAGGGTTACAAAAAGTTGAAAAATTTTGGGGTTATTACAGTCTCCCCTCCTTAAAAGGATTCTGTCCCGGAATCAAACAGAAAACAAATGGGGGTACTTTTCTAGCATTGTGCTCTCTAGTTCCCAAGTTGATTCTTCCACATTATGATTCTGCCATAGTACTCTGACTAGCTTGATCACTTTGTTCCGAAGCACCTGCTCCTTCTTATCCATAATCTGTACTGGCTTCTCCACGTAAGTTAGATCTGGCTGCATATCCACCTGCTCGTACTCTACTATGTGCCTGGCATCCCGATGATACCTCCTTAGCATTGACACATGGAACACATTATGAACTTGTTGCAAATTAGGGGGTAGGGCTAGCTCGTAAGCTAACTTTCCAATCCGTCTTAATATCTCAAAAGGTCCAATGTATCTTGGGCTTAGTTTTCCTTTCTTTCCGAACCTTATTAATCCCTTCCAAGGGGATACTTTCAACAGTACTAAGTCCCCTGCTTCATATTCCTTGTCCTTTCGGGCTAGGTCTGCATATTTCTTCTGTCTGTCTTGGGCTGCTACAAGTCGCCCTCTGATAAGATCCACTATATCTTTGGTCCTTTGGACCACTTCGGGTCCGAGCATCTTCCGCTCTCCTACTTCATCCCAGTATAAGGGAGATCGACACCTTCTTCCGTACAGGGCCTCATAAGGCGGCATTCCGATGCTAGCATGAAAGCTATTGTTATAAGAAAACTCGATCAACGGTAAGTGATCATCCCAACTTCCTTTAAGGTCTATTGCACAGACTCTCAATATATCCTCTAGTGTCTGGATGGTCCTTTCACTCTGTCCATCCGTCTGGGGATGGTACGCGGTACTCATATTTAACTTGGTCCCCGCACACTCCTGAAAGCTCCTCCAAAATCTGGAGTTGAACCTGGGGTCTCGGTCTGAGATAATGGACGCTGGGACTCCATGTCGCGTCACTATTTCCTTAAGGTAAATGTCCACCAGTCTATCGACTGTGTATCTCTCATTGATAGGAATGAAATGAGCTGACTTTGTCAGTCGGTCTATAATTACCCAAATGGCGTCGTGATTGGCTTTCGTCCTTGGCAAGCCTACAACAAAATCCATCGCTATCTGTTCCCA
This sequence comes from Apium graveolens, assembly GCF_009905375.1. Lineage (NCBI taxonomy): Eukaryota > Viridiplantae > Streptophyta > Magnoliopsida > Apiales > Apiaceae > Apium > Apium graveolens. The sequence goes on from NC_133654.1 coordinate 219,849,247, forward strand.
TTTCCATTCGGGAATCTCCAGGGGTCGCAAAAGTCCACTGGGTCTCTGGTGCTCTGCCTTTACTCTTTGGCAAGTCAAACACTTGTTTACCCATTCTGCTACGTCCCTCTTCATGTTGGGCCACCAGTAATATTCCTTCAAATCCCTATACATCTTGGTACTTCCCGGGTGAATGGAATACCTTGAACTATGGCTTTCATCCAAAATCTCATCTTTAAGTTCTTGAACATTCGGAACCCAAATTCGGTAGGAGTACCTCATTATCCCTTTATCATCTTTCTCGGTATGGATCTCCTCTCCAGTCATTGACTCTCTGCCTTCATTCATTATTTTCTCCTGGCACAATCTGATCTTTTCCAATAACTCTGGCTGCATTGAGATCTCAAAAAGCTTTTCAGCTCCGGTTCCGGTTACCTTTACTTCTATTTCCATTCTCTCAAAATCCCTTATCAACTCTTCCGATGTCGTTATCATTCTGAGTCTTTCCTTTCTACTAAGGGCATCAACCACCACATTGGCTTTCCCTGGATGATAGAGAATCTCACAATCATAGTCCTTGATTAGTTCTAACCATCTCCTCTGGCGCATGTTGAGCTCTTTCTGCGTAAATATGTACTTGAGGCTCTTATGGTCTGTGAAAATCTCGCACTTCTCTCCATACAAGTAGTGCCTCCAAATTTTTAAAGCAAATACTATTTCCGCGAGCTCAAGGTCATGAGTAGGATATCTAACCTCGTATTCCTTTAGTTGTCTCGACGCATACGCAATAACTTTACCGTGCTGCATAAGCACACATCCTAATCCTTTGTGCGACGCATCACTATATATCACAAAATCTCCTTTTCCGTTCGGCAATGCCAATACCGGAGCCGTTATCAACCTTTTCTTTAATTCCGGAAAACTGTTCTCGCATTTCTCCGTCCATTCAAACTTCTCTGTCTTACGAGTAAGTCGTGTCAAAGGGGCTGCGATCTTCGCAAAGTCCTGAACAAATCTACGATAGTAGCCGGCCAATCCTATGAAACTCCTTACCTCTGTGGGTGTGGTTGGCCTTTCCCAATTTGAGACCGCCTCTATCTTGGAGGGGTCGACCAATACTCCTTCTTTATTGATCACATGTCCTAAAAACTGTACTTCATTCCGCCAGAATTCACACTTCGAGAATTTGGCATATAACTGCTCCTCTCTGAGTATTCCTAGAGCTATCCTCAAATGCTCTGCATGTTCTGCCTCAGTCCTTGAGTAGATCAAAATATCATCGATAAAAACTATCACACACTTGTCCAAGTACTTCTTAAATACTCTATTCATTAAATCCATGAAAGCCGCTGGGGCGTTGGTTAATCCAAAGGATATTACCAAGAACTCATAATGCCCATACCTGGTACGGAACGCTGTCTTGGAAATATCTTCGGGTTTAATCTTTAGTTGGTGATATCCAGTTCTCAGGTCGATCTTGGAAAAATAAACAGCATCCTTTAGCTGGTCAAACAGATCGTCTATTCTAGGTAATGGGTACCTGTTCTTTATGGTTAGCTTGTTCAACTCTCGATAGTCGATGCATAACCTCATGCTCCCATCTTTCTTCTTAACAAATAAAACTGGTGCTCCCCACGGAGACACACTGGGTCTTATCATACCCTTATCCAAGAGTTCCTGCAATTGGATAGCTAATTCCTTCATTTCTAACGGGGCTAACCGGTAAGGTGCTTTTGAAACTGGCGCCGTCCCTGGGGCCAACTCAATAGCAAATTCAATCACTCTATCGGGTGGTAATCCCGGAAGGTCTTGTGGGAATACATCCTCAAATTCGTTGACTACTGGAATATCTTGTAAGTTGGGCACCTCCTTCTGCGTGTCCACCACATAGGCTAGGTAAGCCTCACTTCCTTTTCGTAACATCCTTTTGGCCTGAGCCATAGTCAAAAATTTCTGCATCTGCCTCTTTCCTCTAAATATAACTTCTTTCTTCCCGGGGATATTTAACTTAACTTTCTTCCCTTTACAGTCTATCTGAGCATCGTTGCTAGATAGCCAGTCCATTCCCAAAATCACATCAAACTCCCCTAATTTAAAAGGAATCAGATCAACACTGAAAGATTGCTCCCCTATGCCTATCTCACAGGCGGGGTGAATCTGGTTAACAGGAATAATTTCATGATTGGCTATTTCTACTTATAAGGGTTCTATCAAGGGTTCAGCCTTAAGTCTTAACTTACGCGCAAGGTCCTTTGATATAAAAGATTTAGTTGCTCCCGAATCAAATAAAACATTTGCACTGACTGAATTTAGAGAAAGGGTACCTGCTATCACATCTGAATCTTTTATAGCATCCTGGACTGTCATGTTGAAAGTCCTCGCAGTAGGTGGCTTATTGGAAGCAGCCCTGCTTGCTCCCGAAGCTGCTGGTTTGTTCATTGGGCATTCCCTCTTCCAATGACCTGGGCGTCCGCACTGATGACAAGTGGCGGTTGGAATGACGGCAGGGGTTGATGATGGGCACTTATTTGAGTAATGGCCTTCCCGACCGTACTTAAAACAGGTTACTGGCTTTCCTTTACACTCCCCAGTGTGATTCCTTCCACATATGTTACAGGCTGGCAATGGGGGTCGAGACTGGTTGGAATAGGACATTCTTGACTTCTGGTCGCCCTGGCTCACACTCACACTCATTGGCCGCTTAAACCCAGTGTTCCTTCCTGGTAGGGACACTGCTCCTCGACTAAATCTAGTTGGGAAGCTCCTTCCTGCGGAACTTCCACCCATGCTCATACTTTTCCTCTTTATTCCTTTCTTCTCTCTTTCCTTTTGCATCTGTTCACTTCCGACTTCTACAATCGTTGCCTTTTGCACCAGAGTAGCATAGTCCGTAAGCTCAAGGATTGCCACCCTATTCTGAATCCACGGTTTCAGTCCCTGCTGAAACCTCCTAGCTTTCTTTTCCTCGGTGCTCACAAACTCCGTCACAAACCTTGATAACTCAGTAAATTTCGCTTCGTACTCTGCTACAGACAAGTTATTCTGCTTTAGCTCTAAGAACTTGAGCTCCATCTGGTTTTCCATAAACCTCGGGAAATACTTTCCCAGAAACAACTGACTAAATCTCTCCCAGGTTATAATAGCATCTGTCTCCATGTTTTTCTTGGCCTCCCACCAGTAGTTAGCTTCTCCTTTCAGAAGGTAGGTAGCAAATATAGTCTTCTGTGCCTCATCGGTACTCAAAATCTCAAAAGATTTCTCCATTTCCTTTAACCATGCCCTTGCCTCAACTGGGTCGGCTGATCCGTGGAACTCAGGGGGCTTAAGGGACTTAAAAGCCCTGAAAGAGTTTTCCACAGCATTGTTACTTCCTTGAGGGGGTGGGTTGGGTTTACGTTCCAAATTCTGCCTTAGGAGTTGCATGAACTGGCCCATGGGATCCATGCCTGGGTTTGGTACTGGTTGCTCAACCTCGGTTTCTCCTTCTTCAGCCTCTATCTCAAATCCCTCAACATCATATGTTTCCTCTTCCTCTTCATACAAGGAGTCATCCTGTTCCACATAATCCTCATCTTCCTCTTCACTGTGCTCCTGGTTCCTATCATCCTGGTTATGGCTTCCCTGGTCCTCAGATCCAGGGTTCGCCCTAGTTCCAATCTTTCTTGGCGGCATGATTCTGATAATAATAAAAAAAAAAATTTTTTTTTGGGAAAATTCAACGTTAGGTCGCAATCATATACAACATTGTGCCTTGCACAGCTCTTATAATGGGGAGAACGTATATCACAATTCTATTATTTTAAGAAAGTTCTAATACGAAGTGCAGTAATAATAATGATAAAAACAGTGATCCCGTCACTATGGAACTGAACCGAAAGGAAACAAATATATACATAATGCGAGAAATACATAGTTTGATCTGGTCAAAAGTACAACAGTGCTACAGTCATCTGTCCCAAAAGTGATACACAAGAGTCTATCTGTCTATTCAGAAAAAGGGATGCTATATACAAGTCAACTATCCCGGAAAATTGGCTCTTACTAAGGCCTCGGCTAACTAGACAACTAGACTATTCCATCATCAATCCTGAATCACACACCGGAGCGGGTCAGCTCCCAAACCCTTTCCATCGCACGACGGAAGATATAGTCGGTCTGCCGCCTGGAGATCCTACCATGCCTGTCCCCCTGGAGCGATCTGAGCCTCGCTCGGGATGTGAGCTCTATCCCCGTAAGCTCCCTCCTCAAGGATCGGGGTATAGAAGCCCTAGTCTCATAAGCTTGGGTACGCCTACCCGCCCTCTCTGCATCCAACTCCCTCCTGGCCTCATCTAGTCGGCCCTCGGCAACAGCCACTCGGGTCCTCAATACATCCTGAACATATCCATGAGCTAACGAAGACTGCCTGTGGGCAGGGTCAAGAGGTGGTGAATCCGGAGCCGCTGAGGGTGCCTCCTCGGTCTGCCTAGGCTCGGAAGTATGGGTCTCTGAGCTATCATCATCAGGAATCCAAGATAGTGGTGGAGGGGTAGGGGCTCTGACCACCGGAAGTGTGGGTAATGGGATACCAGCATACACTACCATAGGTCCAACACGCTCCTCAGCTACTGGGACCTCATCCGGGTCCTCCTCATCTGGAATAGCAATAACCTCTGTCTCTGACTCCTCTGAGGGGTCCTCCTCATCCTCCTCCATCTCAGGCTCCTCCTGATCCTCAACATCTAGCAATGCCTCATCATGCTCACGCTCGAACATCTCAGGGTCCTCTATCTCAGGCGCCTACACATTAAACGAGCTAAGTTACTATCATGATACTTATAAGGGTTCCCGTAAGGGTTTTAACTGTCAGCACTACTTTAAGTAGTCCGACCATGAACTTGGCAAGAGTTCTTATTATCTTTGTGAGTTTGTTATTATATCGACGCATCATCTCTGAGGTTTATAACGCTTAGCTCTGATACCATTTTTGTAACACCCCCAGATCCGGGGTCGGGGATCCGGGTCGTCACGGTCTTTCTTTCCGCAATATCACTTCACTTAATTAATAATAAACAACCTTATATTGTGACCCCACACTAACACACACCACAACCCGTTATAGTCTCAGAGATGAAATTCAAATAAGTACAAGTCTTTGAATCCACCATTTAAAAGTTATTACAACCCAAAATGATTACTTGATAAATTTACAGTTAATTGCCATTATCTGCCACAAGTTATAATTATACATAATTTGATTCTCAAAAGTAGATGGTCTGAACTACAATAGATCTACCTCTGCAGCTATAGCAGCTACAACATCATCAGGAAGACGCGGGACGCTTCCCACGCGCTTGCGCTGGGTCTGCTGGAGTCTGGCCATCTCTCCTAACTGTTGTTGTGTGATGAAGAAATAAAGCAAGAGTGAGCCTTACAGCTCGCAAGATAATATATAGTGATAACAATAATATAAGTATCTAAATGGATACTTACTAGAATCTTTATCATGTGTAAGATAATTACTTACTAGATATAAGTAAAAACAAGGAATGAAGTTACCAATACTTCACTACACTTATATCATTTATAAAGCTACTTGAACTACCACCGTTCAAAGTATTATAAGTTTTAAAAAAAACATCCCATAGATGAGAACACAAGTTAAGACTTGAATAGATTCAATCTTTGAAATATTATTGAATGAAATAAAGTTACGAGATACTTTATTTAGTCCCGATATATATATATATATATATATATATATATATATATATATATATATATATATATATATATATATATATATATATCCACATATATATCTCTTAAACATTTCCTGGAACCTCTGTTATGTAAAGTATGACAGAGTTTGAAGCATCCAATGAATTTTGGAAAGGAAAAGAATTTTGGCATAAACCAGATATCTTGATGATCAGGCAAAGATACCAATAAGTAACCTTTTCTACTGTAGATGGATGAATTCCTCACCGGTCATCACCCTGGCCGCATTAGGACCTCGCGCTAGACCGTTACCCGGCCACTCACGCGTTGATGGACTGTCACCCAGCCACTTACACTTTGATAGACCGTACCCCGGCCTGTCGCTTATGCCGACTCAATTAGATGGGCTTACTTCCCGAACATTGGGCAAGTAATCAATTCATTTATCAAAACAGCAACCTTGTTGCGAATATAAAATACACCATAGAGCCGGATCCCTCAGGTTTTGAACGAGTATTTAAATCCCCTTTAAAAGGAAGATCTTAAATATAAAAATGAGTTTTGGGATCCGCTCTAACTTTTAAAAATCATTTTGAAGACTCGAAAACATTTTTAAGAAGGTTTGGAGTAATGCTGATTTAATAAAATAAATCAGTCCCAATATGAAAGAAATATCTGAATATTATTATTTAAATAATATTCCCATAAAGAATAATTGAGGTAGAATTTGGAAAACTTATACTTGAATGAATAGCAATTAATCAAAGATATACTTATACGAAAGTAATATCTTTACTTGAATATCAAAAGTAAGTTTGATTATCGAACATTATTCTTTAATAAAATAAAGAATATTAATAAATAGTAAGCGGAGTCATAATACCTCGAATGAATATTATAAACAATATTCATTAAATAAAATAAAGTAGTCATACATCCTCAAATGAATATCCAAGTAATATTCAATAATAATATAAAGGAGTCATACATCCTCGATTGAATATCCAAGTAATATTCAATACTAATATAAGGGAGTCATAAGCCCTCGAATAATATTCGAAATAATATTCATTTAATAAAATAAAGAAGTCATAAGCCCTCGAATGAATATTCATAATAATATTCATTAAATAAAATAAAGTTAAAGCTATCGAATAAACCTTATTCGATTAATAGTTTGGAAAACTATAACCATATATATATATAAATATATATATATATATATATCCATATCCATATATATACAAAATCTACTCGGGATCCTCGACTCCCGGTTTTAGAAAATATTTTCACCTTTGGGTCCCTATACTAAGGGTATATGCAAGTTACCGCTATTCTCTAGCATAGGTATTATCAACTGAACCAACAGATATATATTTTAAGAATATGAAACAGGCATGCATATATACCATATCACATGCTACAATATATCGCAAGAATTTGCTAAATAACCAATATGCATTTATCGCAAGATCATGCATATACAAATGTATACATCACAACAACAGTATAACGGATAGAATACTTGCCTGAGCGACTTGGGGTGATAAAAGGCTCGGGACGAGTCTGGTAACCTATAAACAACAAGTAAGTTGGAATTAAACCAAAATCACTTGTAAATCTATACTTTAACTAACTTAGACTCTAACGCTTGTTTTGCGCTCACTGATTTGCTTAAGTCACTCGGGTACCCTCGGCTCCACCATTTTTAATAATTTAACCTTTACGAGTTTTAAAGCGATTCCTTCGCGAGTGTCTTACCAACTGCCTAACACACTTACCATAAATGTTTCATACATTAATTAACCCTTTTTGGTCTTTAACCTATGTTTCAAAGTAAGGCGAGGGAAAAAGTTTCGTTCGCGAAATGCCGTTACTTGAAACGGTCGTTTCTCCTAAACCGTGCATCGGAATCGAACGAACTACATATCAAAACGAAGCTCGTAACATGAGCTATCTAAACATGGCAGTGGTAATATTCTAGCAGGGGGTTCTCGGGTCCTAATGCTATGCACAAAAACAGTCCAAAGAAAATCGGACGTTACGACGGCTATGTTTACGCGATTTCCAATATTTTAAATCATTCAAAACCCTCCCAATTCAACCTCAAATCCAACATACAACCAACATCCATCCTTATCACATCATAACAACCCCAACCAATTCAATTTAATCATTCATACTTATGCCTAAACTTAACTTTAATCATACTTAAGTTCTTTTAAATCAAAACCACAACATTTACCATTCCATTTCACTACCATTTCAAATCCCAAACTCTAATCACAACAACAAGCTACAATATCATCCTACTAATCAAAATCATCTTATAATATATAGGAACCTAGGGTTTGGAGATGGTATACCTTCCTTGAAGTGGTGGGAGGAGCTAGGAAGCCTTAAGAAGCTTTGAGAAGTCTTAAGAATGCTTGGATCTTCAAGAAAAACAAGAAAAATTTCAAGTTAAAAACTTGAAAACACTATTCATTGTCTTCTTCTTTGATTAAATGAAGAAGATTGAGAAGGAATTAATGGCTTAAACTCATGATATAGTCCTAACTAAGCATGAAGATGATTAGGGAATTATCTTACCAATTTAGGAAGCTTGGATCTTTGATTTTGAATTTTTCTTGCCTTTTGAATAGTGAAAAGCCGGGAGCTTCAAGAACAAAGCCTTGGTTGCTTTTTGATTTTTGATGAAGAATGAATTTACTTGGCTTGGTTGCTTGGTTTTTGTATTTGATTTAGTCAATTACCTTTTTGCCCTTGAATTTGTGTGGTTACAAAGCCACCACACTTCCTTCCTTCCCATGTCATGCTTATGTCATCCTCATGATGTCATCCTCCCTTCCTTGTCCTCTTTCTATTGGTTGGATGACATCATTCCCACTAATCCCTTTGATTAACTTCCTAATCGTTTGCCTAATGACCGCTGATCTGTTATACGGTTCGCTTACTTTCGTTCTCGTTTATCGTTTGAAGGATCATACCCGGGATCTTATTACTTAGGTTCCCTTAACCTTTCTCAATACATTATATTCCTTTTTATGATCCTCTATTATAATCCTTTAATTTAAATCCTTTTTATCCTGTTACCTTATACTCAATTCTCTCCGTATCTTGTGGATTTCCGGGAAAAACCAAAGTGTTCGGAATTGGATTCTGACGATCTTTACATACACTTATATACTACATAGAGTACTAATAATATCCCAGAATATCCATAACAGAACCCCTACATAGTGTGGCGTGAAAAGTTTCTTCATTCAGCTAAAACACTATTCACAAGGGTTACAAAAAGTTGAAAAATTTTGGGGTTATTACATTTCATGACAGAGGTTTTTCAGGGAATGTTTGAGAGATATATATATAGGTATATATATATCGGGACTTAATGAAGTATCTCGTAGCTTCATTTCATTTAAATAATATTTCAAAGATTGAATCTATTCCAGCCTTATGTTGAAGTCCCATCCATGTGATGAACCTTTGAAAACTTATTATACATTGAACGGTAATAGTTCAAGTAGTTTTCTAAAATGATATAAGTATAGTGAAGTAATTGGTAACTTCATCTCCCTTTAAACTTATATCCAGTAAGTAAATATCTTACATTTGATAAAGATTCCAGTAAGTTATCTAGTTAGATACTTGCATTATTGATTACACTATATCTTATCTTGCGAGCTATAATGCTCACACTTGCTTCATTTCTTCATCACATAACAACAATTAGGAAAGATGGTCAGACTCAAGCAGACCCAGCACAAGAGCGTGGGAAGCGTCCCGCGTCTTCCCGTTGATATCATAGCTGCTATAGCTGCAGAGGTAGATCTATCTGTAGATCAGGCATTCTACTTTTTGGAATCAATTATGTATAATTATAACTTATGGCAGATAATGGCAATTAACTGTAAACTTATTAAGTAATCATTTTGGGTTGTAATAACTTTTAAATTGTGGATTCAAGGACTTGTACTTATTTCAATTTCATCTCTGAGACTATAACGGGTTGTGGTGTATGTTATTGTGGGGTCACAATATGAGGTTATTTATTTTTAATTAAGTTAAGTGATATTTATGGAAAGAAAGACCGTGACGACCCAGATCCCCGACCCCGGATCTGGGGGTGTTACAATATGAATGATGAAAATTACTGTGGTGATTAAGTTGTTTTTGACAAATAGTTAAGTGTCATTTGCATAAATTCTGAGGACAAGTTCTGATGGAAGTTCTGATGATTAAATTTTGAAGAAAATAAGTCAGCATTTGTATGACGAATCACAGAAAAAGATATTCACTTGTTGAGTACAGAAGCCATGTTCTGATGACTGTTAAAATCTGATATAAGTTAATTTCTGATATTAAATCCTGATGGAATCCTTGATGCTTACGTGGCATTTTTCTTTACTTGACTTATTTTTGGTAACATCTGAAATAGTCAAATTTAAATCAGAATAATTTGGGTGAAATAAATCAGTCATAATCATTATGGGTTAGTGGTTAATGTGTATGTCTTGAAGAACTGCATGAGCACAGTAATTGTTAATTATTTCCCGTGCCCATTAACTCTTGCTTTAGATCTTTTACTGACTGTTATTATTACACATCAGTCTAGGGAGTCGAGGGATCAATATTTTTACTTGTAATTGTTAAACACTCCTCGCGTCCCTTGGTATTCCATTTCCTATTTAAATGACTGATCATTCATCAGTAAAATCACATCTTTTCATTTCTCTCAAACAATGGCACATTATAGTTGGTTGTACTTCTATGGTTCAGAAACTGTGACCATTTTTAGAAATGGAATTCCGACTCTATATCCTATCAACAGCATTCCATTCGACATCTGGATTCAACTTCCAGGCAACATTAAAAATGATCTGATGTCTTTCCAAAGAGAAGTTCATCTTCGTATTCTTAAACAGCAGGAGCAAATCATTCATCTTGTTGTTCTCTTTGTTGAAAGTAGGAAGAAGAATTAATTATCATCCATTCGTTTCTCTTCACCGTCAGCTTTGTCAGTCTTCTTAGACTAGGACTAAGGCTGTTGATGCTAAGAATCTTAGAATAGGACTATCTTGTAATTTTTGCATGTAATTGATAAATTTCATGAAATGTACTCATTTGATATATTAATGAAATTTCCTCTAAATTGCAAGATGTGTTCTTTGTTTCTCAAATTATGTGACTGTGCATGTTTTAATTGCATTTTTTTAATCTTTACTTCATCGATTTTTTAACTTTATCCTATGATAAATGTTTAGATTTCATATTGGTCAATTATAAATTTTGATGATTTGAGGAAACAATTGAAGCACGGGTTCATGCATCTGAACCTGTGATAAATGAAGCTGAGAGTGTTACTTCTCAGAAAGAAAAAGCAGCTCAAAGTTCTGATACTTTGAAAAGGAAATCTATACATTCTGATGCTGCTGAAGCAACTCCTTCATTGGCAAGGAGAATGAAGAAAATGAAGACAAGGAGGTATTTGGCTAAGGCTATATCAGAAGATACTGCAGAAGCTGAGGAAGGGGATCAGGAATCTCTGATCTCACAGGAACCGATTATTATTAAAGCCCTTCCAGCTCAAGCCAAAGAAACTGCTTCCAATATAGTTGTTACTCCTCTTGTCTCTCCTATTAAAGCTAAATATGATGCTAAAGAACAAACTGATAATTCTGAAATAAATATTCATAATTTGAATATACCTGAAGTTCTTTATATAAAAGTTCCATCTACATCAAAGACACCATCTCTGGAAATAAATTCTGCTGATCAGAATTTAGATGATGTTATTCCTGAATCTCCAGTTGCTTCACACACTGTTGAGCTATCAGAACATAATGAGTCTTCCTCAAGTTCTGATGATAGTGTTTCTGCTGAGACTCGAGTACCTATTCTGGGCAAGGAAGAATTGGTGAAGAAATTTGTTGAAAAGGAAACACCTATTACTTGGGAGGATACTCACAGAGGTGTTGAGTGGACCAAGAAGTGGAGTCAATCTGATTTTATTCCATGTTCTAAAGTTCTGACAGAGCATATTGCAAAAGCTGATGAGTTGCTCACAAATGCTAATTTCAAGACACAACTCAAGATCACAGCTCTGTCTACAAAACATCTTCAAGGTCTACATATTGCTACTCATGAAAAGGTTGATACACTCAGAGAACAAGCTGATAAGCTAGATCAAGTACTCAAGCTTGACAAGAACAGGTATATCAGACCTATTTCTGAGAAAGTTGCAGCAATTGAGAAAACTCAAGAGAAGCAACAGGCCCAAATTGCTGAGGTTCTGGTTAATCAAGCTTCTCAGAAATCTCAATTGGATGAAATCCAATCTTCAGTTGAACTTCTTCTTTCTCTCTTACTTCCTGATGATGCCAAAAAGGGGGGAGAAGGTAGTTAAGTCCAAATGCTCACCTACTCAAGAACTGAAGAAAAAGGATGATGAAAGTGATGACCAGGGAAACTCTCAGAAGAGCAGAGGTCAAAGAAAAGTTCAAGGAAAATCTTATATTCAGAACAAGTCAAGTTCTAATGTTGTGAATGCTCAAAGACTGAAGTTAAGTGGTGATAAGCAAAGTCTGACGTCAAGTTCTGATATTTTGATTCAGTCAGGATTTGAAGACTCTCAGAGGTTTTTGCAAACTCTGAAATTAAAGGGGAAGCAGACTACTGTTTATTATAAAGATCCTAAAATCCAAACACTTGATGAGGAGATAGCAAGAAGATTATTTCTGAAACACAATCCAGGAATGGATTTAGAAACTCTCAAGGAGGAAGAAGCTAGATTTGCTGCTGAGAAGACAAATCTTAAGTCTAAAGCTTCTGATGCAAAGAAACCTCCAAGGCCTAAAGAGAAAGGCATTTTGATCAAGGAGAAATCAATCACTGAGGCATCTAAATCCAAAACAAGATCACAAATTGAGATTGATTCTAAATCAAAAGGAAAAGAAAAGGTTGGTGAACCTTTAAAGAAAAAGAACAATTCTTCCATTCCAGTCTATCAAACTACATTACATTATGATGATTTGATAGAAGATGAAACTGTTCAAATTCTGAAAAGAAGAAAGATAAGTGAAGATTCTAAAACAACCTCTGACATTGCTCAAGTTGTTGTTCAGAATAAAGGACAGCAAGCTACAGAAGAAACAGCAAATTCTGATCAATTTGATTTGGAAAAAATGACAATTGCTGATAAGAAGAAGCTGTTATGGAAGAAAGCTACTCCAGTTGAACCAAAATCCAATCTCATGATGAGTCAACTTGCTAAATTTGGGTTGAGATCCAAGAAACCTAGAGATACAGCCGGATTAGGTTCTGACGAAGAGAAGATTCAAACAGGAGTAGAGGTTACTCTAAAATATCCTTTCATATTTACAGATAAGCCATATGAACAAATCAAACAAAGACACCTTGACAAGGTGTTGTCTGCTCAAGTTGTGATAGATGCTCATGATAAGGAGAATCTAAAAGAGAAATTGATCTTATTTCTCAATGATGGAAGGACTTATAGATTAGCTGATTCTGATATATTAAAGAAGTCTATCAGAGAGCTTCAACATATTCATTATCTTCTGGAAGTAAAATCTGATGTTACATGAAGATGGTCAAAATATATTTTGAAGGCTATAAGAGATCTATTCGGAATCTCTGGTACAAAGACTTCTCATTATAGTCCAATAATTACTGAAGGTGATGGAAGAGAAATTCCTATGCTGAAGAATTCTGCTAAGGTGGAAGTTATTCTGAAAGGAAGATGCTTATGTTATAACGAAAACTCTTCACATCCTAAGGTTATCAGACTTGGTGATGGACTTGAAAGAACATCCATTCAAGCTCTCAGAACAGCCATTTATCAAATTGGTGATAGTAAAGAAGAAGAACTGATGCAGGTCAAAGCACAGTTAGCTGAAGTTCTGAAGAAAGCTGAAGATAATCTGATAAGAGATTTTTTTAAGAATCATTATGAATTCAGATTGATTCAGTGACGCTGGTAAAGCTGGATGTTTTGTAAGTTGTAATTATTTGTTTAGTCAAACTCTTATTACATTTGAACTTAAATGTTTTTGACATCATCAAATCTATTAACTTGTACATTCTTGCATAATTTACAAGTTGGGGGAGATTGTTGAATATATTTGAAATGTCATGTCTAATATATTTCATGTTTAGTTCTCAGATCTTAACTAACAGGAAATATCAGTTCTCACTGGAATCAGGACTTACTGGAAGTCAGAACTTAGGGATATCAGAACTTAGATTATCAGAAGATGGATATCAAAACTTAAGTACTGGAGGACTTACAGTTAAGGAAGGAAGCTAATTTACAAGAAAGAAGATCGAGACTAATACAATAAGAAGATATGCAAGGAAAGAGTTCGAGGACTAGAAGAATTATAAGATATCTGGTTGATCTATTTTAGGAGACAAAATTATATTCCATATCAACTAGAAGTTATCTTGTAACCGTGTTCTATATAAATACAGACATAGGTTTACTCTATAACAGTTACGATCATCGAGAAGATCATATATTGTAACCTAGAAGCTCTCGTGATATTTGTTCATCACTGAGAGAGAATAGTTCCATTGTAATAGAGTTTTTTATATCGAATATATCTGTTTTCTGTTACTTGTGCTTTAAATCGATTTGATTGTATTCTATACTGTATTCTACCCCCTTCTACAGTGTTGTGTGACCTAACATCCATCTTTATCAGTTTCCTTTCCTTTTTCTTTGGAGCTTCCTCTTCAACAGCAGCCTATTAACCCTCTGCAATATTACCAGTAACCTTCATCGGTTTAACATTCATTTTTAACACTATAGGACCCTCATCACTATTAGTTTCTGATGATTCATCAACTATCCTCCTGCCAGCAGTTGTTTTCCTTTTCTTCTCAGCCAACTCTTATTTAATCCTGGTGGATTGTACATATTTTTTATCTATAAAGAATTTCCTTGCTCCACCTTGTTTCTCATGTATTTTTGGTGTAGGTGAAATAATCCTTGCACCTGATTATCCTCCCGACACATCAGTCTCAACTGGTTGTTTAGGTGTTACAACTGATTCTTTTTGGGAAGAATCAGAGGTGGAAATGTGTCTAAATTTAGGTTTGGAAACAGAAATACTTGGGTCAGGAACAGGGTTGGATGTGCAATGTTCCATACTATTAGGATTTTCTACAGAATATCTGTTTGGCATCTTGTTGTATAAAAATTACCACATATCTCTTGGTAAATTAGCCTTGCTAACAATTTTTTCTTTTCTTTTGGCCAAATCTTGCATTGATTATGATATTATTTGAAAAATAAAAATTAATTAATACTTATCAAAAGAAACATCAGGAAAAAGATAAGTAAAGATTAACTGCAGAAATCTAGTGTATCCTATCACACCATCTTTATCACTTAATCTAGCAATCAGGAATTGGATAATTGTATTGCCATAATCAAATGCATGACCCTTGATTAAGGAATAGCCTAATTGCAGAGATATAGAAGAAGAACATCAAAATTTGTTACCTTATTCAGAAAGGCACGACTGATACAATCAAAATAAATCCAATCCTTTCTGAGCTTTGTTCTGAACAATTTTCTAGCCTTTGTGATTTCTGTGCTATGGCCTATCTCCCTTACAAACTCAAAGAGAGTTGTAGTAGGTGTTGCCACAACATTCTGACCATTTAAAGAAGGCAGCTTCAATGCCTTTTCAATGACCTCAACATTAATCTCATATTCCTTCTCATCATGAGTGAAGAGTATCACACCTCGTGTAGCATCAATCCTAGCAGTAGTCCAGATCTGCATGATTTGTTTAAACCAAACTCGAGAAGAAGTTGTTAAAGCATACTCAATATCACTTTAGGAAAGAAAATCTTGAACCATGCGATAATCAATATGAGTATCATCAGGATTCAAAGAAGCTTTAAGTTAGTTGCAGCAAAAGTCTTATCATGAAACACGTACTTAGTGGAAGTGAGCTTTAAGAAAGAATCGGTATTGGCCTTTTAGAAAATTAGGGTTTTGCAGAGGAAAATTTGAGTTCGAAATTTCGCAGAGAGAGACTGGAAGAAGATGAACAATTGTGTGTATCGTGTATATTATGAATATGAATAGTTTTGTCAGAAAATGATAGAGATCTAATTACACAGGAACACAATTTACACATGAAAATAATTAATTAGATGGCATTATTAGTGGACCAGATAATGTGTTAAACTGTTTGATGGTGCACGACTTGTAAGGAACAATTGTGTGTTACTGCGCCTATAAACTAGCAATTATATCAACACATTATTCGAATTACAAACAACTCTCATATTAAGCACAAAAATTACTCTCAATTATACTGAATTAACTCAACTAGCAATTAAGAAAAATAATTGTACAAAATCATAACATACTCACAGTCAGTAATTGAGCTTATCAGGATTCGATTACCTCGTTAGGATTCAACTTGTCAGGATTTGACATACCTTATCATGATTTGATTACCCATGTCAGGATTTGACTCACCTTATCAGGATATGATGTGTCAGGATTTGACTATTATAATCAGGATTTGACAGATCATTTCTTCTCATAGATGATCATTCCAAGTTCATGTATAAGCTTTACAAAGGTTGCTTCTGGTAATGGTTTGGTGAAGATGTCAACTACTTGTTGATTAGTTGGAACAAGATGAATCTCAATTATTCCTTCAATGACATATTCCTTGATAAAATGATATATGATACTAATGTGTTTTTGCGAGAGAGTGTTGCACTGGATTTCCTGTCATAGCTATTGCACTTTGATTATCATAGTAGATAGGGATCTTTGAGTAAGACAATCCATAGTCCAAAAGTTGATAACTCATCCAAAGAATCTGAGCACAGCAGCTGCCTGTAGTAATATATTCAGCTTCATGTGTAGAAGTAGAGATGGATTTATGTTTCTTGCTTTGCCATGTAACAAGTATTCCACCCAAATACTGACAGCCACCTGAGGTACCCTCTCTGTCAATTTTGCATCCTGCAAAATCAGCATCCCGAATAGCCTATCAGACTAAAATCCGATTCTCTTGTATATCACAAACCAAAAGATGGAGTCAATCAAACCTCTATAAGCAGTGATGTCAACCTCTTTACCTTGATCAGGATCCAACTTAGTAGCAGTGGTCATTGGAGTTGTAGTTGTTGTAATTTCCTTCATATTAAATCTAGTCAACAAATTATTGTATACTTAGATTGATTAATGAAAATTCCCTCATCAGTCTGTGTGACTTGTAGTCCAAGAAATTAGCTCAGTTCTCCCATCATACTCATTTGATATCTAGACTTCATAAGATCAGAGAATTTCTTGGACAACTTGTTATTAGTAGACCCAAATATTATGTCATCAACATAAATTTGCACCAAACACATGTCATTACCTTTATTAATGTAAAACAAAGTTTTGTCAATTGTACCTCTTTTGAAACCATTCTTAATTAGAAATTTTGCAAGTGTTTTATACCAGGTCATTTGTGATTGACTGAGACCATATAAAGCTTTATCAAGTCTATACATATGGTTTGAAAATCTGGGATCAATGAAGCCAGGTGGTTTCTCAACATATACCTCTTCTTCTAATTCTCCATTTAGAAAAGCACTTTTGGCATCCATCTGAAAGACCTTGAATTTCTAATATGCAGCATATGCTAAGAAAATTATGATAGCTTCCAGTCTTGCCATGGGAGAAATGTCTCATCATAGTCAATGCCTTCTTGTTGTGAATATCCCTTTACAATAACTCTAGCTTTGTTCCTGATTATAATGCCATCTGAGTCTGTCTTGTTCCTAAAAACCCATTTTGCGCCAACTACTGATTTATTCTTTGGCCTTGGAACAAGCTTCCAAACATCATTCCTTTCAAACCCATTCAACTCTTCCAGAATTGCTTGAATCCAATCAGCATCCTTGAGTGCATCCTCTACTTTCTTTGGCTCCTCCTTAGAAAGAAAATTATGATAGAGACATTCATGCTCAGTTTCACTCCTTATCTGAACACCAGTATCAGGATCTCCAAAGATAAGATCATGTGTGTGATCTTTTATCCATTTGACAGATTTTGGAAGTGCAGTCACATTTCTTGATGCTTCCCCTGAATTGGATGCATCATTTTTATGTGAAGCTCCCCATGTATTAGTGTTGTCATTTCCTGATAGAGTAGAGCTTCCAGTTTTGGATTTTTCACCAAATTGACCTTGATGCTCAGTTGAATGATCTCCTCCTGATGAACCACCATTTGTTGAACTTGAGAAATTTCCAGTTGATCCACTATTTCCTGATTCATCAGAATCATCAGGATTTAATTCATTAAAGTTATGATTGTCTGTGTGTTGATGTTCCTCCCCATCAACATCTGTAATAATCAACTCTAGATCAGGATCAGTACTGTCATCAGGATTTGACTCATCATTAGTATTGATGAGTAATCAGGATTTGGATCATTTCCTGACTTGAGCTTTTTGTTTGCAAATACAAATTCTTCATGTGTATTTTCTTTAATTCCAGGATTCTTTTTGTCATCAAAGGAAACGTGGATTGATTCAACAATTGTTCTTGTTCTCAGATTGAATACTTTATAGGCTTTTAAAGATGGATATCCAACAAAAATACTTTCATCAACTTTTTTGTTAAATTTTTCAAGCATTTCAGGATGTGTTCTCAGTACAAAGCATTTACATCCAAAAATGTGAAGATGCTTCAAGCTTGGCTTCTTTTCCTCGATCATTTGATAAGGAGCTAGTCCATGTCTATTAATAAGAGTCAAATTATGAGTATAATAGGCAATATTGACAGCTTCGGCCCAAAAGTAAGTTGGTAGATTTTCTTCCACAAGCATTGTTCTTCCAGCTTCAATCAGTGTACAGTTTTTCCTTTCCATAACTCTATTTTGTTGAGGTGTGCCAGGAGATGAGAATTGTTGATAAATTCCCTTGTATATGCATAATTCATCCATCTTGCAATTCTTGAATTCAGTTCCACTATCACTCCTGATTATTTACACTTTGTACTTGGAGCCATTTTTAATTAATCTCAAATAATCCAAAAGAATATTTAGAGTTTCATCTTTCTTGTGCAATAAGAATACCCATGTGAATCTGGTATACTCATCAACAACAACTAGAGTGTACCTTTTCTTATTAATTGACATGATATTAACAGGGCCAAAGAGATCTAGATGTAACATTTGATATGGTTTTTTAATGAATGATTCTGACTTGCTCTTGAAAGAGGTTCTTTTTTGTTTGGCTTGCTGTCATGCATCACAAAACCATCAGGGGAGTAGTACATATTTGGTAGACCTCTTACCAAATCTTTCTTCACCAATTCATTGAGATTATTGAAATTGAGGTGAGAAATCTTCTTGTGCCAGTTCCAACTTTCATCTACTGATGTTTTGCATCTTATTAAGCAAGTCTCAGGTCCATCAGTATTTACATGAAGTTTGGCTTCATAAATGTTTCCATGTATGTACCCCTTGAAAACAAATTTCTTTTTAATTTTATGAACTACTTCACAGTGACTGTAATAAAATACAACATAGTATCCTTTGTCAGTAATTTGATTGATGCTCAACAAATTGTGCTTCAATCCTTCTACAAGAGCTACATCTTGAATGATAACATTTCCAATGATTATGTTGCCATATCCCAGTGTTTTTTCTACATTGCCATTAATGAAAAACCAATGGGCCAGCCTACTCCTCATATTCTGACAACAGGGATTTATTTCCAGTCATATGTACAGAGAAACAACTATCCAGTACTACCACACTCTTTTTACTTTCCCTGCAATCAGAAATATGGATATCAATTAAAATTTTTGTTGGGTCCTTTTTGAAAAGTTATATTTATTTACAGCAGGAAACTTCCTGATAGGATTTAGATCATCAGGATTTGGTCCATCAAGGTTTACTCAATCAGGATTTGTCTTGTCAGATTTAATTCTATAAGACATGATCATTCAATTTGGCAGTTTTAGCATTATTAGCACTTTTATTGAACTTGGGCAAAGGATCGTAATTGTTGTGATACAGACTATGATACTCCTTACAAGTATAAATGGAGTGCCAAATACTACCACGGTGTAAACGAGGGTTCTGTGGTTTATAAAATACTAATCTACCACTAATATCAGATTCAGGAATAACAATAGCTTTCTTTTTACTCTTCCTGAAATCAGTAGAAATATGATTAGTAGTACGCTTTCCTAGGAGCAGCAGGAATGTATTTGTAATTGTTTGCCTTATTGATACCTTGTTTTCCATTTCTACCTCTTTTTATACTAGATTTGTGAGGTCTAACAGTTACTTCACAAATTTTCTTTTCTAGTTGATTTTAGAGAGAAGACCTATATTTTTACCTTTATTTTCCTTAACTCTAAATTCAACTTTCTTTTTATCAGGAACTCTAGAGGTAGATCCTACTTCATAGAGTGACTTGACTCCATTTTCATCAGTACTGATAAACTTATTTGGTGTTGTGTTTGTAATATTCTTATTAATATTATTATCAGTGTATTTATAATAACCTAAACACGCTTTTCATTTTTTGTCATTTATAAAGTTGTGAACCTTTCTTCCTAAAGTTATCCAAGTCTTAAACACTTCTTTTTCTAGTACTTCCTCTAGCATGGCATATTTGATGTGCATCTGAGCTTCATTATGTATAGCCTTTTTACATACTTTTTCATTTTCATGAATACATATGAGTTCAGCTTCTAAGTGATCATTTCTCTTTCTAAGTTCTTTATTCTCAACAATTAAATTATCATTCTCAATTAACTTATTCTTAAAGTTAACATGCAGAGAATGTAAGAATCTTTTAACTCAGACAAATTATCAGTATCTATAGAGAAAACATTCATTTATACCTTACCAGTGGAAGGCACATCCACTCCATGAGTTGCCATAAGTGCATAGCATTCATCGTTACTGTCAGGTCCAGATGTGTCTATTCAGTCTTTGTTTGAGGTGAATAATTCTTTTCCAGTCGACTTGGGACATTCTGTAGCAAAATTTCCCCTTCCATTATAATTGTAACAAGTCACCTTGGCCTTGTTCTTTCTGAATTTCCTTTTACCATCACCAGAGTTCTTATTAAACACTAACCATCATTCTTTCTGAATTTCCTTTTACCATCAACAGAGTTCTTATTAAAGCCACCTTTTCTCCATGACTTTCCAAACCTCATTCTCCTGAAACCTTTCACCAATATTGTAGCCATTTGAATAACGTGAGGATCATCCAGTTTAATCTCAAAATCCTCATCAGTATTTGTGTCAGGATCTGATGATTTATCAGTATCTGAATCCTCAATAATATTCTTTCTTCTTGAACTCTCACTAACCCTTTCCTTGCCTATGCAAGCTTTAACATTTAAAGCAAATCCTTTCATTTTCTGACCTTTCTTGTTCTTTCTTTGTTAAATCTCTAAATCATGGGTTTTCAGCATCCCATAGACTTCATCCAGTGGCAGTAAATCAAGATCATATTGGTGCCTGATTATGGATGTCTGCGTATCCCATTCTTCAAGAAGAGCTCTAAAAAACTTGGTATTTGAGTCCTACTTGTCATACTCCATTCCAACCAATAAAAGATCATTCAACAGTGTCAGAATTATATCATAGATGTCAGTTATGGTTTCATCAGGCTTAGCATCAAACTGTTCATACTCTTGTATAAGAATAGACCTTCTATTCTTTTTATTGCCAATATTCTTTAATATTGAGTTTCCAAAGCATCCCATATAGCTTTGGAAGTCTTGCAAGCAATCATCCTGTTCGACATGATATTATCCAAAGTATTATGAAGAATATTCTTGATTTTGGTATCTTTGAGCATTGAAGCTTTCTAAAGTTCAGGCCATTCATATTTCTCTTTCCTAATATAATGTTCAGTAATTGTTGTTGTCATTGCCACAACCTTCTCATGATAAGGAGGTCCATTATTGATTATATTAATATAAGCATCATTAATGGCTTCAAGAAACATAAGCATCTTAACTCTCCATGTAGAGTAGTCAGCCTTTTTCAGAATTGGAATCTTCATGCTTTCATACTTACTTCCAGACATCTTGATCTTTTCTAATTAACAGTCAATTAGCCTGCTTTGATACCACTTGTTACCCAGTAAATGATAATGGTTTAAGGGGGGTTGGATACAATTATCAAACAATTTGATTATCAAAGAAGTAAGGTAAGAATAACTGGATCAAATAACAGTTTATTAAATCTCTTATAAACTTTTACAGAACTCTCTCAAGAAAACAATGTTCTTAAGAGCTATTAGGTTACAATGATACTCGAATAATGCACACCTTAGAAGATAACCTATTCTATGTTTATATATCACACAGCTACACAATCAATCTCTACCAATTACAATATATATTAAAGTATGATTTATCTAGTTTCTATTCATATCTAATCAACAGCTTCGATCCTATAAATCAGGAATCGACAATATAATATTCCTCAAATGTTGGGACTGTATAAATCAACAGATTCTGATTTATCCTATAATACAGTGTTAGATATATTTGTGATGTCATGTCTAATAATGATTTGTGTTTAGTTTTCAGATCTTGACTAACAGGAAAAACTGGACTTAACTGGAAATCAGTACTTATACTAAAGTCAGAACTTAAGATATCAGGACTTAAGTTATCAGACCTTAAGATATCAGAAGATATTTATCAGGAGATAATATCAGGACTTAAGAAGACATTCAGATAAGGAAGGCGGTTGATTGAAGGAAAGAAGATTAAGACAAATACAAGAAGGGATATGCATGGAGAAGAATTCTATGAAAAAATAGAAGACTTGGAGAAAAAGATAACTAATTGATATATTTTAGGATGCAGACTTATATTCGATATCAATTAGAAGATTATCTTGTAACTGTGTGTCTATATAAACACAGCATAGGGTTTACACTATAAGTGTTATCATAATCGAGAATATTATTCATTGTAACCCTAGCAGCTCTCGTGATATTTGTTCATCACTGAGAGAGAACGGGTCCATTGTAATACTGTTTTATTAATAAGATTATTCTGTATTTCATACTTTTGTTCTTAATTCGATTTGATTGTAGTATACACTGTATTCAACCCCCTTCTACAGTGTGTGTGACCTAACAAGTGGTATCAGAGCCTATATGTTAACACATATACAGTAAAGATCCAAAACAATCATGTCTGAAAAAGAACAAACTCCAACCAAGCCCACCAAAACTGAAGAAAATCCAAAGACTCAAATCCATAGTCGATATGAGACTATTAGGGTTCCCATACTGAAACCTTTTGAGTATCCCATATGGAAAGTGAGGATGACTATGTTTCTGGAAGCTACAGATCCAGAATACCTTGACAGAATTAATGAAGGACCACATAAGCCAACCAAGCACTCTGTTTTAGTTGCAGATCAACCAGCACAGACTGTACAAAAGGAGAAAAGTGAGTATACAGCTGAAGATATCTCATCTATTGCCAAGGATGCAAAGGTAAGGCATTTGCTGCATAGTGCCATTGATAATGTCATGTCGAATAGGTTAATTAACTGCAAGACTGCAAAGGAGATATGGGATGCCTTGGAAACAAGATTCCATGGAACTGATTCAATTAAGAAGAACAGGAGGACTATACTCACTCAAGAGTATGAGCACTTTGACACAAAACCTGATGAGTCATTAACTTGTTTATATGACAGATTTGTCAAACTCTTGAATGATCTGTCACTGGTGGATAAGGAATATGATCTTGAAGATACTAATATTAAATTCCTTTTAGCTCTTCCTGAAAGTTGGGACTTGATGGCAACTACTATAAGAGACAACTATGCTCTTGATGAAACTACTCTTGATAAAATTTATGGTATGCACAAAACTCATTAACTTGAGATGGATCAAAGAAGCAAGAGACATGGGAGAAAGTCAAGAACAGTTGCTCTTAAGGCTGACGAGGAATCCCCCAAAGTGGTTGTCTCAAAGAAAGGCAAAGGAAAGGCTCTCATCACAAAGTCTGATACTGAGTCATCAAGTTCTGATAGTGATGAGGATTCAGAAACTGAAAGTCTATCTGAGATGGATGCTGATGAAGAGATGATGAAATTGTGTGCTCTTATGGTGAAGGATATCACAAAGATAGCCTACAGGAAATTCAGAAGGGAAAAGAAATTTTCCAGGAAAAGTGGAAGTTCTGATAAGAAGGGATTCAGAAAATCTGAAGGCAAAGCAGGAAAGTCTGACAGAGGAGATTACTCAAATGTCAAATGCTACAATTGTGGTGAGAAAGGCCACATATCTCTTGATTGCAAGAAAGGAAAAGGTGACAAAGGCAAGGCACTTGTCACAAAGAAGAAAAGCTGGACAAACACTTCAGATTCTGAAAATGAGGTGAACTATGCCTTGATGGCAAATGCTGATAGCAGTTCTGAAGCTGCTGAGTTAAAGGTACCTCAAACAACTTATGCTTTTCATACGGATGATATAACTGAGTTGAGATCTTATCTTAAAACCATATTCATTAGCTATACAGATCAGACTTTAACATGTGATAGGTTAACTCCAGAAAATATGGCTTTTAAGAAAAGGAATGACTATTTAGAAAAAGAGTTAGTTATGTTCCATCAAACTCAGAAAGAAAGAGATGATGCCTTTTATGTTAGAGATGAAGTGTTAAAATTGAATCAATCTCTAAAAACTGAGTTAGAAAAGGAAAGAGAGATTATCAGTGTGACGCCATCAATCTCGGGGTTAGGAAATGAGGACCCACACACCTTTAATCTAATAATTAAATAAGCATAAACCCCGATTAACTACTAACAGGATCAAACAGTATAAAGTATGAGACAAGATTACAACTACCAATCATAAAATATAGTTACAACCCCAAAATAATATTAAATAAACATAATCGATTCCAGCTTGGAACCGACAGATAACCCATTGTATCTCTATAATTTCCTGGCTAAGCGCTCGCTCACTCAAAATACCACTACCTGCTCTGGCAACCGGAAGCCCTCAACACGATAGGGACCACCAGGTACGCTCTAACGTGCAGTGCGCCTAAGCCTGGCCATCTTCTTGCTTAACTGTCATGGTTAGATTAAAATAAAACATATGAGTATAAAACTCAACAAGTAACTATAAAGCAGTTCTATGATATAAAATCCATAATTTACTTTTACCAAACTCAGGGCAATCTACTCTAATAGTTCTAGGTGGCAAATTTTCATCTTTCGGATTAAGGAAGGGTTATGAAGGAAAAATTTTAGGGCTTTCATGGAACAAGGCTCAAAGAAGGGTGAAAGCCGACATTCACCACAAATCATTAAAGGATCAAAACAGATCTTTCAGAAAAAGGAAAGCGCCAATCTTTTCATTATATGGAGTCAATTATATGATCAACAGATTAAATCAGGGTTCACGAGCTTTAAGCTTCACAGTATCACAATCAACTCTTTTCACAACAATATAAACCATTTCTTTTTTTTTCATTTTCAAAGAATCAATTACTGAGTAGGAAGTTTCAATTCCTTTTTTTTAATCAATATAGAACCCTTGATTGGACCACTTTATCTTTTATTTCATTATAATACGGGTGATCAGCCCGTACCGACCTCCATCTGGTCATTAAGGTACCATACGGCATAATTTCGGCCTTAAACTGGACTAGCCTCGCTAGCCTCTTACAATGACTAGACTAGTCCCACTAGCCTCTTACGTTCCATCCAATCCATCAGGAATTCATTTGGAAAACCTTGAGTTGGAAAAAAGTAGGTTTTCTAAATTCATTTTATCATTACCAAGAATATGAAATCATTCGGACTCTTTCGAGTCGAAACTCATTCTTAAATCAAATTTCAAGAAATCAAAGTTAAGGAAATGAATCAAGGATAATCAAGGAGCAATTCTAGGGATTTCGAATCAAGGATAACAAGGTACTTAAATTAGAAGGATCAATATCTGTTTCAAGGATCAATAGGAAATATGGTGATCAAGGAATATGGTATCGTTACAAGGGGTTCGTAAAGGTAATTATGGTGTTTATAACAGTTCATGGTATAACAAATTACTTGAACAGGAAAGACAGGTTACCAAAGGGTTGAATCAATAAGCTTATCAATAATAGTTTATCAAGATCAAAGACAGGGTATCTCAAATCATTAACAGGGGTTCATTATATAAATAGTTCAATACTCTACGTGGTATGAACAATAACCTCTCTATAACCATTTTCACAAGTAATGAGAGTTACCTGCCTGAATTCGTTTGCCTGAAGGTTGAACTACTTTCACCTAGTATACCCTTCCCTTTCCTAGCCTGAATGCCCTCACGCTCCGAATCTACAATAAAACCAAAACCTTAATCAGTTTCCCAACTCTCGTTCCCGGAACGATCACTTAATATGATAGCTCGATTATACTCTTGACTCAAATATACGAGTATAGCTTACACACATAAGCACATAGCACATAACACATTCCTTTCTCGTAACTTTTATATCTTTATATACTCATCAATCGACTCATACTTGCTTAAACTTATTTATTTTTCAAATCACAATAATATAACTCGTACGAGTACATGATTTATTCGCAATTAAATCTCTTGCGACCATAACTGTCACTTATAGTTCTTTAATAACAAACAACTTAATTCCCTTTTTCTTTTATTTCTTAATTCGAACCACAACAACAATCAATCACACAATTGAATCACATATCTCCTAGGATTTCACATGCAATCACTTAGCAAGGTATTAGAACCAAATCAATCGCTTTTCTACTTATATACCATTCGGCTATAAACATAAAACACAACAACGTGTACTCAACTTCAATCACATATAATCAAATACAATAAACCTCTTTGGCATGCAAATTACAAGGGTCTTTTACGCAATTACGCTTCATTCTTTTAGTCCAAAAACCGAGTCATATTCATTTTAAGAATCGAAATTCAACACCCTCTTTTAATTATCAAATTCGAATACGAGCATCATCCAATCAATGACATGCAACCAAGTTCTTATTAGTAACTAAGATAATTAACATATAATCTCACAAAAATCCACTTAATTCTCTTTTTAACTATAAGACCCATTCGTGTTTTTCAAGAAAACACACATGCAAAGATCAATCTTGACATGCAAAGTTTTATATCACATTTTCAACTTGTTTTAAACCTTAACTTAGTCATTTAACTCATTTCCATCACAATTTTCGAATCACAAAACAAAACATCACCTAATGACTCAAGCTTTAATCAAATTATCTAATCAACAAGCATGAATTCACTTAATCTTCAAGTAAATCTCTTCTAGACCCATTTTCCATTCGGCTAAAGCCATGATTCACAACTTCAAGGACCAAACAATGACATGCATTACTAGTTCTTCCTTTAAACTAACATGCAATCACATTTTTCACTAATTAAGCTTAGTTTACACTAAGATCAAGCCACCAAATCTAATTCCCCTTTTTATTAGTACAATGATGAACCAAAAACCCAACATGCAACCTTCAAATTTGATTTCCTAAGCATCAAATGACTTACACACACATCAAACAGTCAAAACAATCCATTTTCAATCACATACTTAAATTTCAAAGGAAGTACAAAACCCGTTTGAAATTCTCAAGAAACCAAAACATGCAAGGCTCAAAATCACATCAACACATCATTAAAATTCCACCGGCTCTCCTTGGATCATGGCCGGTGGTGGTCGAACTTAAGAGTGCCCCTAACGGGTCTCCTCTTGAGTTTTAAACCACAAAATCTTCTTGAATCTACTCTTATGATCATATATCAAGAAATTGTATTTCCTTGAACACAACCATAGAGATGGACCATAAACACTTATACAAACACTTACATGCAAGTGATGTTTGAGTAGTATACCGAAAATAGAAGCTATAGATGGTAATATCTTTGAATTTGGGTGAATATTTGGTGTTGCATGCAAGAGAGAGAGAAGAGAGATGGAGAGAGCTTTGAGAGAGAGAGAGAGTGTATTCGAGAGAGAGGAAGAAAGAAAGTGAGGGAGAGGGGGAGGATGTTCATGGGAAAAGGAAGAAAAGAGGGGGGAGAGTTTATATTTGTATTAGGGCCAAGGGTATTTTAGTAATCTACTAAATCCCTTTTTGTTTGATTAATCCTTTCTTTTTACTCAAAAAAGATAAAAATCAAATATAAAATATATCTCTCTCGGAAATTCGAAAATTATTGCAAATAACAATTTTAAGACGTAGATCTCGAAATTAGCTTTCCAACCATTACTCATAATAAACTTTTGAGCGAACGGTTGATTTTATATGATTTTCACAAGTTCGTGCTAATAATAGCATTTTATCACATAAAAATCAATTTATAATGCAACGATCACCAAATAAATCCGTCCATCATTTTTAAAAAGTCTCTAGGACTATTATGAAGATAACAGAACAAATCCCATGCCTTTATCTTGCTCAGATAATTTTATAAAAATGTGTGAAGGTTAAATAACCTTGTTTAAATCAAATAATTCCCTTAAATCCATAAAAATGTCAACTGATCACGTAATCATGCATACAGACAAGCAAGCACACATACGAGCACATCACAACTCATGTCTGATCATAAAATTTTTCATTCTTAAATTTTTATTCCTTTTTACGTGTACCGGGTCACGTTCAGCCTGACGGGCCGACGCTCAGCGTTTCAATTACGCTTCACAATATCGTTACCGACCAACACGCCACTTAGAGCACAATACTTTACTTAAAAATTTCATTTCACATAATAACACATAGTTCACATTTGAAATACTTTAATCCCTTTTTTGGATGGGTTCCATTCTACTTGACGGCCCGACAACACAGCTTAACTTCTAAGCTGACTCTTTAAATTGGAACCCTTTTTATTTATGTTGCTAGATTCTAATATACAGTCTAGACAATTAACCAACACTTAATAACATAATTATAATCACTTCACATAAATCATACTTTATTCACTTCATTACGTCAAAAAATTCTCAGTCGTCACAATCTACCCTCCTTAAAAGGATTCTGTCTCCAGAATCTAGTCTTAGCAAATAGATGGGGATACTTTTCTTGCATTTCACTTTCTAATTCCCAAGTTGATTCTTCCACTAGTGGATTTCTCCACAACACTCTAACTAGAGGTACAACTTTATTTCTAAGCGTCCTCTCCTTACGGTCCAAGATTCGAACTGGTTGTTCCACATAAGACAAATCTGGTTGGATTTCCACTGGTTCAAACTCGATCACATGGCTCGCATCATCATTATACTTCTTCAGAAGAGAAACATGAAATACATTGTGCAGATGTTGCATTTGCGGAGGTAGCGCTAATTCATATGCCACCTTCCCGACTCGTTGCAGTACTTCAAATGGTCCAATATACCTAGGACTCAACTTCCCTTTCTTTCCGAATCGGGTTAAACCCTTCCCAGGAGATATCTTTAACAAATACTTTGTCTCCAGATTCAAATTGCACATCTTTTCGTTCTTGATTTGCATACTTCATTTGTCGATCTTGAGCTGCAACTAATCTTTTCCGAATCATTTCTACTTTTTGCTTCGTTTGTTGAACTAGCTTTGGGCCAATTAATTTGCGCTCACCAACCTCATCCTAATACGTAGGGGACCTACATTTTCTTCCATACAACGCTTCATAAGGCGGCATGCCAATACTCGCGTGATAACTGTTGTTGTAGGAAAACTCAATTAACGGCAAATGATCGTCCCAATTTCCTTTGAAATCTATTGCTCAGGTTCGCAACATATCTTCAATTGTCCGACTTGTCCTTTCACTTTGTCCGTCAGTCTGCGGATGATATGTCGTACTCATTCTCAACTTAGTTCCCAAATGATCATGGAATTATCTCCAAAATCTCGAGTTAAACCTTGGATCTCTATCAGATACAATAGAGACAGGAACTCCGTGACGCATCACTATCTCATCCAAATACAATTTGACCAACTTTTCCAACGAAAACCTTTCATTTATCGGTAAGAACTGTGTTGACTTCGTGAACTGATCGATTACCACCCAAATCGCATCATGATTAGACTTGGTTTTAGGTAATCCTACCACGAAATCCATCGTAATATGTTCCCATTTCTATTCTGGTATATATAGTGGCTGAAGCAATCCGCTTGGCCTCTGATGTTCCGCTTTGACTCTTTGACATGTATAACACTTACTTATCCATTCCGCAATTTCCTTTTTCATGTTTGGCCACCAATAATTCTCTCTTAAGTCCTGGTACATTTTCGTACTTCCTGGGTGAATTGAAAATCTCGAGTTATGCGCTTCTTGCAAAATCCCGTGCTTTAGTTCCATGACATTAGGTATCCAAATATGTGAGTTAACACTGTATATTCCTTTTCCATCCTTTTGAGCTCTAATTTCTTCTCCTGATAACTTATCCTTTTCGCGATTCATTACTTGCTCTTGACAGCATCGAATCTTCTACAAAATTTTGGGTGAAATGACATCGCATATATAGCTTCACTTCCAAATTTTGGAGTCTGTACTTCTATTTCCATCTTTTCAAAATCCTTGACCAAATCTTCCGACGATGTTAACATATTCAACCTTTCCTTGCGACTTAGGGCGTCTGCTACCACATTTGCCTTTCCAGGATGATAGTTTATCGCACAATCATAATCTTTGATCAACTCTAACCATCTCCTCTATCTCATATTCAATTCCTTTTGAGTGAAAATATACTTTAAACTCTTATGATCTGTATAAATCTCGCACTTTTCCCCGTATAAATAATGTCTCTAAATCTTAAGGGCAAACACAATTGCTGCCAATTCCAAATCATGTGTTGGATACTTTTGCTCGTGCGGCTTGAGTTGCCTTGACGCATATTCTATTACCTTTCCGTGTTGCATTAACACACATCCAAGTCCTCTATATGAAGCATCACTGAATATCACAAATTCTCCTTTTTCATTCGGTAATACTAACACTGGGGTGGTTACCAACCTCTTCTTTAACTTTTGAAAGCTTTACTCGCACTTTTCCGTCCATACAAACTTCTCGTTCTTTCTTGTCAACTTCGTTAAGGGAACAACAATCTTAGAAAAATCTTGCACAAACCTTCTGTAGTATCCGGCTAATCCCAGAAAACTTCTGACTTCTGTAGGAGTCTGGGGCCTTTACCAATTCATTACAGCTTGTAACACCCCCAGATCCGGGGTCGGGGATCCGGTCGTCACGGTCTTTCTTTCCACAATATCACTTCACTTAATTAATAATAAATAACCTTATGCTGTGACCCCACACTAACACACACCACAACCCGTTATAGTCTCAGAGATGAAATTGAAATAAGTACAAGTCTTTGAATCCACAATTTAAAAGTTATTACAACCCAAAATGATTACTTGATAAATTTACAGTTAATTGCCATTATCTGCCACAAGTTATAATTATACATAATTGATTCTCAAAAGTAGATGGTCTGATCTACAATAGATCTACCTCTGCAGCTATAGCAGCTACAACATCATCGGGAAGACGCGGGACGCTTCCCACGCGCTTGCGCTGGGTCTGCTGGAGTCTGGCCATCTTTCCTAACTGTTGTTGTGTGATGAAGAAATAAAGCAAGAGTGAGCCTTACAGCTCGCAAGATAATATATAGTGATAACAATAATATAAGTATCTAAATGGATACTTACTAGAATCTTTTATCATGTGTAAGATAATTACTTACTAGATATAAGTAAAAACAAGGGATGAAGTTACCAGATACTTCACTACACTTATATCATTTATAAAGCTATTTGAACTACCACTGTTCAAAGTATAATGAGCTTTCAACAGTTCATCACATAGATGAGACTACCAGACAAGATTTGAATATATTAAATTTTTGAAATATTATTAAAGGAAATGAAGTTATAATATACTTCATTAAGTTCTGATATATATATATATATCCACATATACATCTTCTTTATACATTTCCTGAAAACCTCTATCATGTAAAGTATGAACAGAATTGCAATATCCAATAAATTTGGAAAGGAAAAGAATTTTGGCATAAACCAGATATCTTGCTGATCAGGCAAAGATACCAATAAGTAACCTTTTCTACTAGTAGATGGACGAATTCCCCACTGGTCATCACCCTGGTCGTAATAGGACCTTATGCTGGACTGCCACTCAGCCACTTATGCATTTGATGGACTCCCACTGAGCCACTTACACTATCATGGACGCCCACTGAGCCCATGTTGCTTATGCCGACTCGATAGATGGACTTACTTCCCGAACATTGGGTAAGTAATCAATTCATTTACCAAAACTGCAACCTCATTGCGAATATAAAATACACCATAGAGCCGGATCCCTCAGGTTTTGAGCGAGTATTTAAATCCCCTTTAAAAGGAAGATTTTAATAAAAAATGAGTTTTGGGATCCGCTCTAACTTTTAAAAATCATTTTGAAGACTCGAAAACACTTTAAAGAGTGTTTGGAGTAATGCTGATTTAATGAAGTAAACCAGCCCCAATATATTAGAAAATATCTGAATATTATTATTTAAATAATATTCTCATAAAGATAATCCTTATAAAAATAATCGAAGTAGAAGTATTAAAACTTATACTTGAAATGGATATTAAATAACCAAAGATATACTTATATAAAAGTACTATCTTTATTTGAATAATCGAAAATAAGTTTGATTATTGACACCTTATTCTTTAATAAAATAAAGAATATATTTCAGTAATTAGCGGAGTCATAATACCTCGAATGAATATTATAAATAATATTCATAAAATAAAGGAGTCATAAGCCCTCGAATAATATTCGAAATAATATTCAATAAATAATATAAAGTTATCGAATAACCCTTATTCGATTAATAGTTTTGAAAACTATAACCATATATATATATATGAATATATATATATACATATATACAAAATCTACTCGGGATCCTCGACTCCCGATTTTAGAAAGTGTTTTCATCTTTTGGGTCCCTATAATAAGGGTATATGCAAATTACCGCTATCCTCTAGCATAGGTATTATCAATTGAACCAACAGATATATATGGCAAGAATACGAAACAGGCATGCATATATATACCATATCAGCATGCTTCAATATCTCGCAACATTTGCTAATTAACCAACATGCATCTACCGCAAGATAATGCATATACATATATACATCACAACAACAGTTATAACGGGTAGAAAACTTTCCTGAGCGACTTGGGGTGATAAAAGGCTCGGAACGAGTCTGGTAACCTATAAACAACAAGTAAGTTGGAATTAAACCAAAGTCACTTGTAAATCTATACTTTAACTAACTTAGACTCTAACGCTTGCTTTGCGCTTACTGATTCTCTTAAGTCGCTCGAGTACCCTCGGCTCCACCATTTTTAATAAATTAACCATTGCGAGTTTTAAGGTGATTCCTTCGCGAGTGTCTTACCAACTGCCTATTACACCTTACATAAATGTTTCATACACTAATTAACCCTTTTTGGTCTTTAACCTATGTTTCAAAATAAGGCGAGGGAAAATGTTTCGTTCGCGAAACGTCGTTACTTGAAACGGTCGTTTCTCCTAAACCGTGCATCGGAATCGAACGAACTACATATCAAAATGAAGCTCATAACACGAGCTATCTAGACATGGCAATGGTCATAATCTAGCAGGGGTTTCTCGGGTCGTAATGTTATGCACAAAAACAGTCTAAAGAAAATCGGACGTTACGACGGCTATGTTTACGCGATTTCCCAATTTTTAAACCATTCAAAACCAACCACAATTCAACCTCAAATCAAACACACAACCAACATCCATCCTTATCACATCATAACAGCCCCAATCAATTCAATTCCAACATTTATACTTATGCCTAAGCTTAACTTTAACTATACTTAAGTTCTTTTAATCAAAACAACAAGATTTACCATTCCATTTCAATACCACTTCAACCCAAACTCTAAACCACAAACATTAAGCTACAATATCACCATAATAATCAAAATCATCTTATTAAACATAGGAATCTAGGGTTTGGAGATGATATACCTTCCTTGAAGTGGTGGGAGGAGCTAGGAAGCCTTAAGAAGCTTTGAGAAGTCTTAGGGATGCTTGGATCTTAAAGGAAAACAAGAAAAATTTAAGTCAAAAACCTTGAAAACACTATTCATTTTCTTCTTCATTGATTTAATGAAGAAGATTGAGAAAGAATTGATGGCTTAAACTCATGATATAGCCCTAACTATGCATAAGGATGATTAGGGAATTAACTCACCAATTTAGGAAGCTTGGATCTTTGATTTTGAAATTTCTTGCCTTTAAAATGTCAAAAAGCCGAGAGCAATGAAGAACAATGCCTTGGTTTCTTTTTTTTTGATTTTGATGAAGAATGAATTATTTGGCTTGGTTGATTGGTTTTGTGTTTGTTTTAGTTAATTACCTATTTGCCCTTGATTTTGTGTGGTTAATAATCCACCACATCTCCTTCCTTCCCATGTCATGCCTATGTCATGTTGTGATGTCATCTTTCCCTCCTTGTCCTCTTCTCATTGGTTGGGTGACATCACTCTCTCTAATCCCTTTGATTAACTTCCTAATTGTTTGCCTAATGACCGCTGATCTGTTTTCTTTCGTTTTCGTTTATCGTTTGAAGGATCATACCCGGGATCTTATTACTTAGGTTCCCATAACCTTTCTCAATACATTATATTCCTTTTTATGATCCTCTATTATAATCCTTTAATTTAAATCCTTTTTATCCTGTTACCTTATACTCAATTCTCTCCGTATCTAGTGTATTTCCGGGAAAAACCAAAGTGTTCGGAATTGGATTCTGACGATCTTTACATACACTCATATATCATATAGAGTACTGATAAAATCTCAGAATATCCATAATAGAACCCCTACATAGTGTGGCATGAAAAGTTTTCTCATTCAGCTAAAACACTATTCACAAGGGTTACAAAAAGTTGAAAATTTTGGGGGTTATTACACAGCTTCTATCTTGGCTGGGTCTACTTTGATTCCTTCTTTATTAACTACATGACCAAGAAATTGCACTTCCCTTAGCCAAAATTCGCACTTCGAAAACTTAGTGTACAGTCTCTCTTTTCTCAGAATTTCCAAAGAAATCCTCAAATGCTCCTTATGATCTTCTTCCGTCTTGGAGTAAATCAGTATATCGTCAATAAACACAATAACGAACTTATCCAAATATTGCTTGAACACTCTGTTCATAGTCAAACCAAATGCCATTACCAAAAACTCATAGTGCCCATATCTCGTTCGAAACGCTGTCTTGGGTATGTCTTCCACTTTAATCTTTAATTGATGATACCCAGATCTTAAATCAATCTTGGAGAAACACGAAGATCCTTTTAGCTGATCAAACAAGTCATCGATTCGCGGTAGAGGGTACTTATTCTTAATCGTTAACTTATTCAATTCGCGATAATCTATGCACAACCTCATACTTCCATCCTTTTTCTTTACAAACAACATCGGTGCGCCCCACGGGGATACACTCGGCCGAATTACTCCTTTATCCAACAATTCTTGTAACTGAGCTGCCAATTCCTTCATCTCGACCGGCGCCATACGATAGGGAGCTTTCGATACTGGTTTCGTTCCAGGAGCCAAATCAATCATAAACTCGATCTCTCTATCTGGAGGTAGTCCAGGAAATTCATTAGGAAATACATCCGGAAAATCTCTTACTATTGGAATATCTTCGATCCTTACGGATTCTTTCTGCACATCCATAACATGAGCAAAATAAACTTCGCATCCTTGCCGTATTAATCTCCTTGCAATTCCTGGCCATATGGCCCACCTTTCCATACTTGAAACAAGCCAAGTCAGGTTTCCTTGCTCCATTTGGACACTCTGAAGAATAATGCCCTTTCTGGTTGCACTTGAAACATGTCACGTCCAACTTATTACACCTCCCCGGGTGTCTCTTCCCATAATTATTGCATTCTTGGATCTGAGGTCTGTTATCCTTCCCCGGTTGTCCTGCTTTCTGGAAACGGTTCTTCTGGGCTCCGTTACCGGGTTTAAACTTCTAAAACTTATGGGGCTGACCTCCACCATTCCTTCCAAACCTTCCTTTAAACTTCGAACTTCCTTGCACTTGCTCTGAACTTTCAAATTTTCTTTTCTTTCCCTCATTTTCTCTCCTCGCAGCTTCACGCTCTCATTCCACTATCATTGCCTTATGTACCAAGGCAGCATAATTCCTGATCTCCAACAACGCTACTTGACTCCTAATACATGGCTTAAGTCCCTGTTGGAACCTCTTAGCCTTCTTTGCTTTCGTATTTACATACTCAGGTACGAACCTAGACAGCTCCGAAAATTTCACCTCATACTCCGCCACCAACATATCTTCTTGCCTAAGGTCCAGAAATTTCATCTCCAACTGATCTTGCATATAACTTGGAAAATACTTCTCCAGAAACATCTCAGTGAACTTCTCCCACGTTAAGTCCTTTCCTTCCAACAACGCTTTTGAAGACTCCTACCAGAAACTTGCTTCATCTTTAAGGTAATAACTCGCATACTGAGCTTTCTTGTCGTCCTTAACTTCTACTAACTCAAAGGCTTTTTCCATTTCTCTTAACCACGACTGTGCTTTAATCGGGTCTGGCAAACATAAGAATTCTGGGGGATGAACAGATTGAAAGTGTTTGAAGTTTCCAACTTTAGGGGCCACATGTTGTTGCAAAAGCTGAGCAAGTCTGCTCATCATGGTTGTTTCTGGGTTTACTTCTGGATCTTGGGTTGGAATTTCTTCTTCTTGGTGATCTGGTGAGTTGGCCATTTCTTACAAACCTGATTAAGCAATTATTTAGCAATACGATAGCATGGCATATATAACAACATTTCACTTAAAATCTCTTTTGCGGGTTTTAAGCTTTACCCAATTTTGCACATGCAATCCTATTACTACATAATTCTCATATCAGTGTTATTTTATCATGGCACAGAATAGGGTATTACGGATTTTTAACATGGTTATACGAAAACATGCTATTTAGAACAATTTATGCAGATCTTTAGGGTGCACAATGGAAAACAAGATAATGGATTTATTTAAACAAAGGGTACATAAAGAAAAGTCTGGTTACCACAAATTCTGAAATAAGGTACAATAATATAGCAGGGTTAAACAGAGGAAAAACTAAAAAATATCCCCCTATCTACCCCTAACTTCTAACAACTACTATTACCACAAGTTCCGAAATACAACATAACAAATGAAAAGGGATCCCGGCATCTGACCAAGTATCCCAAAGCCTACTGGTGCTAAAAAACAACAACTACGGGCTCAACCAGCAGTCCCGTCTAACAGCTAGTCATCCAGAATCTCTCTCAACACAACCAACATATAGCGAATGATCTTATGCAGCCTCCGGGCCTCAGCATCAGCATCACTAGTGGATGGTCCCTCATCCAATCTCCTCCGGGCTACCTGCTCCACCATCTTAACCTGAACTCGCCACTCATCATCCATAACTGAAGCGCTCTTCCTAGACTCTCAGGCTAGCCTATCCACCAAAGCTCCCAACTCAGGAATACGGGAGTAAACAAAGTCTCGATCCTGGGCTAACTTACCACCAACACTGACAGGTACAGTCTTAGGCATCTCAGACTCTGGCTCAGGGGCAGGGGTCTCTGAATCTGGCCTCAAGGGTGAAATCTGTATAGGGATCTCACTACTCTCAGAAGGATCCTCCTCTGGGTCTGAACTAACATAGACAGGCTCCTCTGGAGAGGGTGGAATAGGGTCCACTGGGGTACCAGTCAAACTAATCTATGAATCTGAGTCACTACCACTACTAGGATCCTGAGAAAAAACATAAAACATCAACCAAGAAATAATGTTAGGGTTAAGTAAAGCTTCCAGCTAACTCACACCTAACTTTAATTTCCACTTTAGCTAATACACACTTTCTTTAGAATATACCCAATAGTCTAACTCAACTCTATATGAGTCAAACTCTCTCGCGATATAAATATATACCCAAAATACCCTTTTAATCATAACTTGTTTCAGGGACTAGATCCTGTAGCTCTGATACCAACTTGTGACGCCCTCAATCTCGGGGTTAGGAAATGAGGACCCACACACCTTTAATCTAATAATTAAATAAGCATAAACCCCGATTAACTACTAACAGGATCAAATAGGATAAAGTATGAGACAAGATTATAACTACCAATCATAAAATATAACTTACAACCCCAAAATAATATTAAATAAACATAATCGATTTCGGCTTGGAACCGACAGATAACCCATTGTATCTCTATAATTTCCTGGCTAAGCGCTCGCTCACTCAAAATACCACTACCTGCTCTGGCAACAGGAAGCCCTCAACACGATAGGGACCACCAGGTACGCTCTTAAGAGCAGTGCACCTAAGCCTGGCCATCTTCTTGCTTAACTGCCATGGTTAGATTAAAACAAAACATATGAGTATAAAACTCGGCAAGTAACTATAAAGCAGTTCTATGATATGAAATCCACAATTTACTTTTACCAAACTTAGCGCATTCTACTCTAATAGTTCTAGGTGGCAGATTTCCATCTTTCGGATTAAGGAAGGGTTATGAAGGAAAAATTTTAGGGCTTTCATGGAACAAGGCTCAAAGCAGGGTGAAAGCCGACATTCACCACGAATCATTAAAGGATCAAAACAGATCTTTCAGAAAAAGGAAAGTGACAATCTTTTCATTATATGGAGTGAATTATATGATCAACAGATTAAATCAGGGTTCACGAGCTTTAAGCTTCACAGGTTTCACAATCAACACTTTTCACAACAATATAAACCATTTCTTTTTTTTTCATTTTCAAAGAATCAATTACTGAGTAGGAAGTTTTAATTCCTTTTTTTTAAATCAATATAGAACCCTTGATTGGACCACTTTATCTTTTATTTCATTATAATACGGTTGATCAGCCCGTACCGACCTCCATCCGGTCATTAAGGTACCATACGGTATAATTTCAGCCTTAAACTGGACTAGCCCCGCTAGCCTCTTACAATGACTGGATTAGTCCCACTAGCCTCTTACGTCCCATCCAATCCATCAGGAATTCATTTGAAAAACCTTGAGTTGGAAAAAAGTAGGTTTTTTAAATTCATTTTATCATTACCAAGAATATGAAATCATTCGGATTCTTTCGAGTCGAAACTCAGTCTTAAATCAAATTTTAAGAAATCAAAGTTAAGGAAATGAATCACGGATAATCAAGGAGCAATTCTAGGGATTTCGAATCAAGGATAACAAGGTACTTAAATTAGAAGGATCAATATATGTTTCAAGGATCAATAGGAAATATGGTGATCAAGGAATATGGTATCGTTACAAGGGGTTCGTAAAGGTAATTATGGTGTTTATAAGAGTTCATGGTATAACAAATAACTTGAACAGGAAAGACAGGTTACCAAAGGGTTGAATCACTAAGCTTATCAATAATAGTTTATCAAGATCAAAGATAGGGTATCTCAAATCATTAACAGGGGTTCATTATATAAACAGTTCAGCACTCTACATGGTATGAACAATAACCTCTCTATAACCAATTTCACAAGTAATGAGAGTTACTTGCCTGAATTCGCTTTCCTGAAAGTTGAACTACTGCCACCTAGTATACCCTTCCCTTTCCTAGCATGAATGCCCTCACGCTCTGAATCTACAATAAAACCAAAACCTTAATCAGTTTCCCTACTCTCGTTCCCGGAATGATCACTTAATACGATAGCTCGATTATACTCTTGACTCAAATATACGAGTATAGCTTACACACATAAGCACATAGCACATAACACATTCATTTCTCGTAACCTTTATATCTTTATATACTCATCAATCGACTCATACTTGCTTAAACTTATCTATTCTTCAAATCACATTAAAATAACTCGTACGAGTACATGATTTATTCGCAATTAAATCTCTTGCGACCATAACTGTCACTTATAGTTCTTTAATAACAAACAACTTAATTCCATTTTTCTTTTATTCCTTAATTCGAAGCACAACAACAATCAATCACACAATTGAATCACATATCTCCTAGGATTTCACATGCAATCACTTAGCAAGGTATTGGAACCAAATCAATCGCTTTTCTACTTATATACCAATCGGCTATAAACATAAAACACAACCACGTGTACTCAACTTCAATCATATATAATCAAATACAATAAACCTCTTTGGTAAACAAATTATAAGGGTCTTTTACGCAATTACGCTTCATTCTTTTAGTCCAAAAACCGAACCATATTCATTTTAAGAATCAAAATTCAACACCCTCTTTTAATTATCAAATTCGAACACAAGCATCATCTAATCAATGACATGCAATCAATTTCTTATTAGTAACTAAGATAATTAACATATAATCTCACAAAAATCCACTTAATTCTCTTTTTAACCATAAGACCCATTAGGGTTTTTCAAGAAAACACACATGCAAAGATCAATCTTGACATGCAAAGTTTTATATCATATTTTCAACTTGTTTTAAACCTTAACTTAGTCATTTAACTCATTTTCATCACAATTTTCAAATCACAAAACAAAACATCGCCTAATGACTCAAGCTTTATCAAATTATCCAATCAACAAGCATGCATTCACCTAATCTTCGAGTAAATCGCTTCTAGACCCATTTTCCATTCGGCTAAAGCCATAATTTACAACTTCAAGGACCAAACAATGACATGCATTACTAATTCTTCCTTTAAACTAACATGCAATCACATTTTTCACTAATTAAGCTTAGTTTACACTAAGATCAAGCCACCAAATCTAATTCCCCTTTT
Organism: Apium graveolens; assembly: GCF_009905375.1. Taxonomy (NCBI): domain Eukaryota; kingdom Viridiplantae; phylum Streptophyta; class Magnoliopsida; order Apiales; family Apiaceae; genus Apium; species Apium graveolens. The sequence continues at coordinate 219,889,835 of NC_133654.1, forward strand.
TATTAGTACAATGTCGAACCAAAAACCCAACATGCAACCTTCAAATTTTATTTCATAAGCATCAAATTACTTACACCACATCAAACAATCAAAACAATCCATTTTTAATTACATACTTAAATTTCAAAGGAAGTACAAAACCCGTTTGAACTTTTCAAGAAACCAAAACATGCAAGGCTCAAAATCACATCAACACATCATTAAAATTCCACCGGCTCTCCTTAGATCATGGTCGGTGGCGGTCGAACTTAAGAGTGCCCTTAACGGGTCTCCTCTTGAATTTTAAATAACAAATTCTTCTTGAATCTACTCTTATGATCATATATCAAGAAATTGTATTTCCTTGAACACAACCATAGAGATGGACCATAAACACTTATACAAACACTTACATGCAAGTGATGTTTGAGTAGTATACCGAAAATAGAAGCTATAGATGGTAATATCTTTGAATTTGGGTGAATATTTGGTGTTGCATGCAAGAGAGAGAGAAGAGAGATAGAGATAGCCGAGAGAAAGAAAGAGAGAGAGAGAGAGATAGAGAGAGAGAGAGAGAGAGAGAGAGAGAGAGAGAGAGAGAGAGAGAGAGAGAGAGAGAGAGAGAGAGAGTGTGTGTGTGTTCGAGAGAGAGGAAGAAAGAAAGTGAGGGAGAGGGGGAGGATGTTCACGGGAAAAGGAAGAAAAGAGGGGGGGAGAGTTTATATTTGTATTAGGGCCAAGGGTATTTTAGTAATCTACTAAATCCCTTTTTGTTTGATTAATCCTTTCTTTTTACTCAAATAAGATAAAAATCAAATATAAAATATATCTCTCTCGGAAAGTCGAAAATTATTGCAAATGACAATTTTAAGACGTAGATCTCGAAATTAGCTTTTCAACCATTACTCATAATAAACTTTTGAGCGAACGGTTGATTTTATATGATTTTCACAAGTTCGTGCTAATAATAGCATTTTATCACATAAAAATCAATTTTAATGCAACGATCACCAAATAAATCCGTCCAGCATTTTTAAAAAGTCTCTAGGACTATTATGAAGATAACTGAACAAATCCCATGCCTTTATCATACTCAGATAATTTTATAAAAATGTGCGAAGGTAAAATAAACCTTGTTTAAATCAAATAATTTCCTTAAATCCATAAAAATGTCAACAGATCACGTAATCATGCATACAGACAAGCAAGCACACATACGAGCACATCACAACTCATGGCTGATCATAAAATTTGTCCTTCTTAAATTTTTATTCCTTTTTACGTGTACCGGGTCACGTTCAGCCTGACGGCCCGACGCTCAGCGTTTCAATTACGCTTCATGTTAGTCCCTTAACAATATAGCAAGAATTACAGAAGGGGGGTTGAATGGAATTTTTGAACCTTTTTCTTGAAATAAAAATGTTCAGCTCGATTATAGATATATTTGTTTTGATTAGCACAATGCGAAATGTAAACTTAAATGAATCAAAACATAAGTAATTAAAAACAGGAGTCTTTAAAAACTTTCTGGTGGATTTAAACAATTCCACCAGAGATATATATAATATATCGAAAGGACTCTGTGTGCAGAAATGCTCACAGCTGCTTACAAATGGAACTACTGAGAATACAGGAAATGCTAAAGATTATGCTTACAAAGATTTCTCTGTTTTTTTATGTTTCTCAGCTATCTCAGTTATTTTTCTAACAGTCTATATATAATACCAAGATTACAAAGTCAAAAAGACTGAACAAATATAAAATCTAACAGTCTTAAGCTTTGCTACTTTTCGTCCTCTATTACCCAGTTAATGGGCTTCCACAGTGTGTTTGTATACATCTCGACGGTTGTGTGTCATCTTTCACTATTCAACTGCTGTTTGAATTCTTCATATGATCATCCGTCGACTTTCAGAACATCCATTGATGGTTTAATTGATCATCCGCCGACTGCTATATTAAACATCCGTTGATAGTCATTTGATCATCCGTCGATGGCTTTGTTAATCATCCGTCGGTAGCTCTTTTGGCACTTGACTCTATTTCACTTATACAGAATTACAAGACATCAATTATGTACAATTAATCAACCTATTCTGCATATCTAGTTAAAGTCAACATGACTTATATGCTACTACAGATTCTATACAAAGGTGCATACATAATTGTGCTACAAACTTATTATTACATAAGCTACTCACTCGATGGATAATAAGTTAATCATCCGTCGGGACTATAATGAGTTATCCGTCGGGACTATAATTCTTATCCGTCGAGTGCTACATAATTTCACTAAGTAAAATCTACTTAGATATTTTGTTTATGAAATCATCAAGTACACAACATATGCACAACAATCTCCCCCAATTTATGTCTACTGGAATTGTAGCCATAAATTAAGAGATACTTGATGATAACAAAACATCCTAAACATATATCTTTAAAGAGAAGTAGATAAACTAAAAGTGCTTCAATTAATTAAAATGTGCAAGGTTTGGCTCACAGTCAATTCAAGATGCTCCTCTAGCCTGAGCAGATTTTTCTAGTTCCTTGAAGGTCTGGATCTTCTTCCAAGCTTTCTGTTATTTTCTTCAATTTGATTCTAGAGCTGCCTGTGGAATTCTAGTTCATCAAATTCTGAGAGATCAAGCTTTTCTTGCATTTCCAAGAGAGTCTCATTGCTAGAGATACTCAGTTGGTCTTCTAATCTGAAGAATCTTCTCACACCCTTATCATCCATGAATTCCATCAACCAGTAGGGCCTTAGATGCACTCTTCTCCCTGTGTATGGGATGATTAGAGTCTTTGGGAGTGCATCTTTAGCTCTAACACTCCTCAGCTCTTCAATCTTCTTCAATACTAGTCTTCTTGCAGTTACATTGAACCCAAAGTTTTTCTTGAAGGATGAATAGACTTTAATCAGCACAGCTTGGCTTTCTTGAAGAATCCTGTAAAGTAGCCACTGAATCTCCCTTCCTTCTTTGTACTTGAACACCAACCTTTCAGGTAGGTTTCTGTATGCATTAATTGCCCTTACTTCATCCAGTTCATCCAGATAAAGTTTAGATCTGAAAATTCTTTGATGTCACACAAGTACAAGTAGTCTCCCCTGTTGACCTTGGGTTGAGCTTTAACTATTGACTTGGATTTGAGAGGTGACAGCTTCACTTTCTTGACTGCCCTTGACTTTGTCCTTTTTGGCTTGCTAAGGATTGGTAAGTTGAAGTCAGGAATTGGTATGTTATCCCACTCTATTGGCTCATCCTTTGGCACAATAGGTTCACCATGTATGTTCCTGTAGGGATCCACCACCCTTATGTCTTCAAATACCATAGAGGGCTTTGATGCTTGAGTTGTAGCTGGTGTGGATTCCTTAGGAAATTGATCTTCCAATTCTTTGTCAACAACATCCAGTTTCCTTTTTGTTCTTCTAGCCAATTCTTTCTTCCTTGGGGATTTCTTCTGTTCTTCAATCTTCTTCTTTGATTCAGCAGCTTCAGATGTTTGAGAGGGAATTTGTTGAGAAGAATTTACAACCTGTAGCTTGGCCAAGATAGCAATCTGTTCTTTCTTTTGTTTAGTCTTCTTTGCATCTAGAGCAGCTTACCTCTTTTCCTGCTTTAATCTGGCTTTTTCTTCTTTCTTTGCTTGAGCAAACTGTGGATGTCCAGCTACCACACAAATTTCCTTTCCATTTCTGAATATCTTAGCCATTCTCCTTTGTGAAGCTGAATCAGCTGGAACTTTATAGAAGACAATAGCTCTTGACAGAAGCTTCTTTTCATCAGGCTTGGGTGTCTCATACACAGTGTCCATAGGGTTCTTCCAAGATGACTTTGGATAATTTGCCCTTGGTTTAAGAATTGTTTCAGCCTTTGTAGACTTGATGCAGGAAGATTGTCCTTTTTTCAGATAGTTCATGCTCATCTCATTCACACTGATTGGCTTAACATGAGAGTGATGGATGGCTGACTGAACTGGCTCCTTGACTAGTTCAAACTTTTTCTGTATCTCCTCATCAATCTTATTCCAGTTGATCAAACTCAACTTTCCTTCTTCAGCAACTTTCAAATTTGTTGCTGCTGCTTTAATTAGATCTATACCATCTACAACTGTTGGCTTGGAGACTGTAATTGAAGGTACAATTACTTTGCTGATTTGTACTTGATGTTTCTCCCCCTCAGTTGGTCCTTTCTCCCCCTTACTTGATTCTCTCTCCCCCTTTTTGTTATCATCAAGTTGAGGAGTTAGGCCTTGTGCTTTAGCCAGTTGCATGAGAAGATTTGTCTGAGTCTGTTGATTTTGAAGAAGGATAGCCACTAAATTCTCAATAACCTGAACTCTATTTTCCAGCTTGGCTAGCTTCTTTTCAGAATCTGATTATCTCCTCAATCTTGCATGGTACCATATGGCATTACTGAATCTAGCTTCTCAGAATTGTATGTCTTCAAGTCAGCTATATCTCTTTTTAGTTCATCCATACTCATATTCTGTCTTAAGTGCTGGATCTTCATTAGATGTAGAGATTCTAGGTGAGCTTGAAGAATAGCCTTGGCACCTGCATCTGAAGTTTCCTGAAGGGCCTTTTGAATAGCCATCACTTCCTTGACCAAGGACACATTAAATTGTCCTGGTGTAAATTTCTTTGTCCATGCCCATCCAGGTAAATTTAAAGCAGAACTTGGGCCTTCATCTCCCCCTAAGTTCATGCTTCCATACAAAGAAACAGAGTCATCATCATTAGAATTTACTCCAAATTCTTCAGATGGCTCACCAGTTTGAGAAGGCATCCTATTGACAGCAGCTTTATCTCTTTGAAGAGATTATGAGGTGTGTACTAAATTCAAAGTCTGTTCTGCCTCCACATTGCCCTGAGCAGCCAACAATTGATAGGCTGACACAGGATGAGTAAAAGTGTCAGCATCCAAGGAAATGTTATCAATTTCAGCTTTGTAATGTTGCTGAAATTGTCTTCCCTTTTCAGCATCATCCACAATCATTGACTCACTAGCAATGGCTGGATCCATCCTTATTTCGCATGTACCTGTCTTTCTCTCATAATCTCTCTTTTGTTGCATCAGGGTCTCACCTTGGCTCCCCACCCTCACACCCTCACCTTCACCTACTAAGGTGGGACTCCTCTCACTCACTTTTGCCAATCCTGAATAAATGGATTGCTGAGATTCACTCATTTCCTCTCCTTTTGCATGGGAGCAACCCAGCCTCTCACTCAAAGCACTCTCCTCTCTCAGTCCTAAGAGTGACTGTATTACCACTAAATCTTCTGCACTAGAAATAATTGAAGTTTGAAGTTGTGCAGAGACACTCGACGGATAAGTGATATCTATCGGGTGAGTGGTAAAGCTATCCGACGGATAACTCCTGTTAAGCTTATCCGTCGGGATACAATCACTACTCGACGGATGAGCAATATCCATCGAGAGAGTAGAAATGAATGAGGTGGGAAGAGAAACTATTGTTGACTCTGTGTTTATTGAAGTTATTTGAGGCACAGATGTCACAATAGTATCTGAAAGAATTGGCAAGTGAGCCAATAAATCATCTAAAAGATGATGCTCACGTGCACTAGATTTTGGCTTCCCCAGCAGAGTTAAAGAAGGGGAATCAGGAATTGAAGTGTTTATCATATCCACTTCCAGAGAGTTTGTTGGTGAGTATGGTGTTTCAGAGGTTTCTATTATTAGAGATTTTGGCTGTGACTCCACATTTATTGGAGCCACATCAATCTGAATTTGAGAAAGTATAGGGACTGTGTCTTTAGCACCAGTTTGCACTGTGTGTATGCCCTGTGCATCCCCAGTTGTTTTGGATTTCTTCTTTCTTGTGTAAGTTTGGGGTGAGCTTGTGTCCCTAACCCTTTTGGCATGTGCTCTTGGCTGAGAGCTTTGTTCAATAGCCACATCCTTTTGGGAGGATGCAGTTTTTTGGGAAACTGCAGTGTGGCTAGGCTGGGATTCACTCAACTCTCCAACCTTATCCTTGGGGTTTCTTTGATGTTCACCCCTTCCCTCACCTAACTGACCCTCTTTCACACTCCCCTCTTTGGCTTTGGTAGATTTTTCAACTGGTACCTTTTGAGAGATACCAGAGGGGGTTTTCTTTGACTTGGATTTAGAAATTGTAGTTGATTTGGCAGCTTTGGTAGGCAACTGTTTGGTCATTGTCACAGTTGCCATAGCTACTCCTGAACTCAAAGAAATTGAGGAGATTGGAATAGTTGAGGGTATGGATGAATTTACCTCACTTACCTGAGGTGTCAGCATTACAGAAAAGTAGAATATTGGCACATCCCTATGATGGTTGGCTCTGTTCAAATCCGCAATAATTCTTCTCTCTTGAACCCAACAAGCTAATTTGTTGTTTGGGTTCTCAAGTACAATCTCTTGACAAAGATGGTTAGCCAATATTATGAAAAATCTAGCATAATATACATTCTTTCCCCTTTTGGCTAACTCACCTAGTTTAAAACCTAACTCATACAATACAAGGTCACTGAAATTGTATAATTTATCTGTAACTAGCATGTATAGCATGTTAAGCATGGAAATGTTCACAGAATCAAAATTACTGACTTTTCCAGAGAAAACTTTAGTCACAACATCATACATAAAACTCCATTCCTTCCTAAGACCTAATCTTCTAATCTCACTTAGCTTATTAGTAGGAAGTGCAGAATGCATGGAATTAAGCATGTTGATAATATCAGTGTCAGTGTGTGGTGAAGTCACATTCTCATCAGGAATTTTGAAACATGCTTTTATCACATCACTATTGATACAGAACTCATTACCTTTGATAGTTAGAGTGATGGTTTTGTCAGTAGAGTTGTAGATTGCAGTGGTCCACATCTCTTCAACAACTTCACAGTAAACTGTGGGTGATTCAAGCATGGCATAACTTAACTTGCCGTTCTTCACGAAGTCCATCATCTTGTGATAGTCTTCTGATTGCTGAATACCCTTATTGACCAAAGCAGTGAAGTTGTTCTTCTCATAAATGAACCCAGTCTGAGACATGATCTTTACTACAGGTGCCATTGTTAGAGAATGAAAGCTTGAAGAGAAAGAGGATATTTGCTTGAGAGAGAATAAAATAAAAGCAGTTGAATTTGAGAATGATAAAAGAAAATAATTGGAATGAAATAAGCTTTTATACTCCCTCAAAAACAACGGATGAAAATAATAAAGAAAAGTAAATTACCCAATAGAAATTGCCTAAATTAGCCGTTTAAAAATAAACTGTAAAAATTCCACCCATTATCCGTCGTGTAATGCTTACAAATTGTAAGTATACTCAATGGATAATGTTCAGGGAATTAACGGCTACGATTTAGACACTTCGACGGATGAGGATGAACTGTTATCCGTCAAGTTTTAAAAGATTCCAGAAAAGTAATTGATTTTTATTTGCACATAGTACATCGACGGATGACTCAACTCGATGGATGATGGTCATCCGTCGAGATGCAAATTTTGACTTAGCCAAAATTTCACTCATGACTAAAAATCAGTTAGATTTCTGGCTACATATCAACTTGCAAAATAACTCAGATAGATTCAAGAGTAATTAAGCATACTTAACTCACTTACCAACCTAGAAAAGGTGGATTCATCTAGTGGCTTGGTAAAAATATCTGCAAGTTGCTTCTCACTTGGAACAAAATATAACTCTACAGTACCATTCATTACATGTTCCCTTATGAAATGGTACTTGATGTCTATGTGCTTTGTCCTTGAATGTTGCACTGGATTTTCAGTGATGGCAATTGCACTTGTGTTATCACAGAAAATAGGAATCCTCTCAACTTGCAAACCATAGTCTAGCAATTGATTTTTCATCCATAAAATATGTGCACAGCAACTGCCAGCAGCAATATATTCTGCTTCAGCTGTAGAAGTAGAAACTGAATTTTGCTTTTTACTGAACCAGGACACAAGCTTGTTTCCTCGAAATTGACAGGTTCCTGTTATGCTTTTTCGGTCAATTCTGCAACCTGCATAATCTGCATCTGAATAACCAGTTAGATGAAAACCAGAATCTCTAGGATACCAAATGCCAAGTTTTGGTGTTCCCTTGAGATATCTGAAAATTCTCTTAATAGCTATCAAGTGAGACTCTATAGGATCAGCCTGAAATCTAGCACATAAACATGTAGCAAACATTATATCTGGCCTACTAGCTGTTAAGTACAGAAGTGAGCCAACCATGCCTCTATAGCTTGAAATATCCACAGACTTTTCAGTAGTGTTTAGTTCAAGCTTAGTTGCAGTGGCCATGGGAGTTTTTGCAGATGTGCAATCCATTAGATCAAACTTCTTTAAAAGATCAAAAATATATTTAGTTTGACTAATGAATATTCCATCACTAACTTGCTTAACTTGTAAACCAAGAAAGTAAGTTAGTTCTCCCATCATACTCATTTCATACTTACTTTGCATCAGTTTGGCAAACTTTTTACAAAGTTTCTCATCTGTAGAGCCAAAAATAATATCATCTACATAAATTTGAACAAGTATGCTAGAGCCATTAAAATTTCTGAAGAATAAAGTTTTATCTACAGTACCTCTTGTGAAGTGATTTTCCAAAAGGAACTTTGATAAAGTGTCATACCAGGCTCTAGGTGCTTGCTTCAGTCCATAAAGTGCTTTCAGTAGATAATAGACATACTCTGGAAAATTTGAATCTTCAAAGCCAGGAGGTTGACTAACATACACTTCTTCCTCCAAATCTCCATTCAGAAAGGCACTTTTGACATCCATTTGATAGACCTTGAAATTGGCATGGGCTGCATAGGCTAAGAAGATTCTGATGGCTTCAAGTCTTGCAACAGGAGCAAATGTTTCATCAAAATCTATTCCTTCTTGCTGGCAATAGCCTTTAGCAACCAATCTGGCTTTGTTCCTTACTACAATGCCATTTTCATCCATCTTGTTTCTGAATACCCATTTGGTGTCTATTGGATTCTTTTCTTCAGGCTTGGGCACCAGCTTCCATACTTTATTCCTTTCAAATTGGTTTAGTTCCTCCTGCATAGCTAAAATCTAATCAGGATCTAACAATGCTTCTTTTACCTTCTTTGGTTCTTTCTTTGACAAAAAGCTGTTGTATAGGCATTCTTCTTGAGTTGCTCTCCTGGTTTAAACTCTAGAAGAAACATCACCAATGATCAGTTCAAAGAAGTGATCTTTTGTCCATTTCCTTGGTTGAGGTAGATTAGCTCTAGATGAAGAGACCTCAATGTTGTCTTGATGTGTGATTGAGTTTTGATTGCTAGAAACTCCCCCTGAGTTCGTGGATCTTTGATTTGAAAAAGGGGTATTTTCTATGGGTGATCTGTCTTGACTTCCTGCTTCTTTTGATAACCCGATGGATGGTGAATTTTGAGTACCGACGGATGAGGCAGGTTGTCTACCGATGGATAACACAGATTGCCTTCCGACGGATGAAGCATTTTGTAACTCGACGGATGTTGAGTTTTGTGCTTCATTGGTGGTAGATTTGTCTGCATTATCCTTAGACACTGTTTCTTGATCACTCTCATCATCACTTCCATCACTGACCATCTCAACATTGTCAAATTTTAGGCTCTCATGGTAATCTCCATCTTTCAGTCCTTCAATCTTTTTATCATCAAACACAACATGTATAGATTCCACAACAATGTTGGTTCTTAGATTGTAGACTCTATATGCTTTACCAACAGCATATCCAACAAAAATTCCTTCATCTACTTTAGCATCAAACTTCCCATTTTTGATCAGTTTGATTTCTCAGAATATAGCATTTACAGCCAAAGACGTGAAAAAAGTTTAGAGTTGGCTTCTTGTTCTTGAACAATTGATAAGGAGTCATGCATCTTGCTTGATTAATCAGAGAGATGTTCTGAGTGTAGCATGCAGTGTTTACAGCTTCAACCCAGAAATATATTGGTAATTTTGACTCTTCAAGCATTGTCCTTGCAGCTTCAATAAGAGATATGTTCTTTCTTTCCACTACTCCATTCTGTTGTGGAGTCCTTGCTGCTGAGAACTCCTGCAAAATCCCATTTTCCTCACAAAATGCTCTCATGACATAGTTCTTGAACTCAGTTCCATTGTCACTCCTGATTCTTCTAACTTTGAAATCAGGATGATTGTTAACTTGCCTTATGTGATTGATGATGATTTCACTAGCCTCATCTTTAGACTTTAGGAAATATGTCCAAGAGAACTTTGAGAAATCATCTACAATTACTAGGCAAAATCTTTTCTTTGAAATTGACAATACATTGACTGGTCCAAACAGATCCATGTGAAGCAGTTGCAGAGGCTCTTCAATTGCTGAATCAAGTTTCTTCCTGAATGATGCTTTGATCTGCTTCCCTTTTTGGCAGGCATCACACAGTCCATCCTTTGTAAACTCCACTAGAGGAATGCCTCTTACTAGTTCTTTCTTTGCCAGCTCATTCATGGTCTTGAAGTTTAAATGGGATAGCTTCTTGTGCCATAGCCAACTTTCATCTTGACTTGCTTTACTGAGAAGACAAGTTACAGATTCTGCTTTAGTTGAGTTGAAGTCAGCTAGGTACACATTTCCTCTTCTCACACCAGTGAGAACCACTTTGTTGTTTTGATTGTTAGTCACAACACAGGCTTCTTTGTAGAAGGTTACTGAGTTGCCTTTATCACAAAGCTGGCTGATACTCAACAGATTGTGTTTGAGACCATCCACTAAGGCAACCTCTTCAATAATGACATTATCCTTTGAAATCAAGCCATATCCCACAGTATAACCCTTGTTGTCATCTCCAAAAGTAATACTTGGGCCAGCTCTCTCCTTAAACTCTGTGAGCAGGGTAGAATCACCAGTCATATGTCTTGAACAGCCACTATCCAAGTACCAAAGATTCTTTCTGTTTCCCTGCACACATCAAAATCAAATAAAGTTGATTTTGGTACCCAAGTTTCCTTGGGTCCTGCCTTGTTAGCTTTCTTCTTCTGTTTCTTAGGTTTTATCTCATTTGACTTAGGAATTTCAGATTCTTCCTTAGTCAATTGGATTGTACCTTTGAAACCACTAAATGCAACAGAATTATCATGCATGTTATGGCTAACAGGAAATGGCATGCTTGGTGTAAACATGTTATTCCAGTAAGGCATGCTAAATGGCATTTAAGGCATATTATATGCAGCATAATATGGATTAGGTGCAAATGGCATATTAGCAAACTGTGCATTCATATTCTGTGTAGGCATAGCATTAACAGGCATGAGAGGCATGGCATTCATGTTAGGAAATTGAGGCTGAACAGACATGGGAGTAGGCATGGCAGATTTGCAATTAACAGACAAATGATTTACACTACCACACTTGACACAGATTTTTCTAGGAGCATATTTATCAGGTGTGTAGTTATTGTGTTTGTTAATCCCTACTTTACCATTCCTATTGTTTTTCTTTTTAGTCTCTTTTTTTACCTCTATTTTCTCAAGTCTGTCACTTAACTGTTTGACAGTCATGTGACCAACATTAGCCTTTTTCCCTTTCTTAGCTTGACTTGACTCTCCTGAAACAAAGTTCTTGGAATAGACCCATACTTATCATTTAGCTTGATTAATTTGGCTTTGCTAATGGGTTTGCTTACAGCCGACGGATGAGGATTTTTATCATTCGACGGATAACACTTTTTGTTATCCGACGGATAGTCCTCATCATCCGTCGAGTCTACATCTGTCAGCAACCCATCTACCAAAATAGGCTCTAGTTTCTCTTTATTCTTTTTCCAGGCTTCATCACAAAAAGACTCAATTCCTTGAACTTTGGTGATTTGAGCATGAACATCCCTAGATGTTTTCCATGCTTTAATCACCTCTTATTCACGCTCGAGGTGCTTCTTCAAAATTTCTTCCTTTTTCAGGGACTCAGTTAATTCCTCCTTGGCAATCTTACACTCAATTTTTAGTTTCTCAAACTCAACAAACTGAGACTCAAGTACATTATTCCTCTCACTTAAAAACAAGTTGTTTTCTTTGATTTTAGCATTTTCTTTAGTGAGAGACTTAAGTGTAACCCGCAAATGATACAATTCTGTAGACATGTCATTTATGGCATCATTACACTCAGCTTTAGATAAATGTGCAAGGTTTGTAGTGATTACCTGATTGCTTGAGGAACTTGTCTCTGTTTCATCAGACTTAGCCATTAGGGCTAGATTGACATAGTTGACATCTTCATCTTCATCCAAACCACCTGCTGCCCAGTCATTCTCTTGTGTGATAAAAGCCCTTTCCTTTTGTTTGAGTAGATCAAAGTATTTTTGCTTATAATTCACAGACTCAAACCTTTTCTTACTGGAATCTGACTTTCTACACTCATTTGCAAAATGCCCTGCCAAGCCACATTTGAAACATTTGAATTTTGACTTATCCACCATGTTTCTATTTGGCTTGGCTGCTCCAAAGTTCTTTTTGAACTTGAGCTTGGCAAATATCCTTGAAAGAAATGCTAGGTGCTCATCAATATCCTCCATGTCATCTTGGCTCAATGATTCTTCACTTTCTGCAGCTAGCCCCTTACCCTTATTCTCACAGACCTTTGAAGTTGATTCTACAACTTCCATCTTCACTTCCTTCTCCTTTTCCAGATCAGCAACTAGTGTAATGGATCCTCCTTTCTTTTTTCCTCTCTCCATTCTTTCATCCTGCTCTATCTCAAGCTCATAGGTATTAAGAATGCCATACAGTCTCTCCAGAGTAAACTCCTTATAATCTTGTGAGTTTCTCAATGAGACTGTGATTGGTTTCCATTCCTTTGGAAGAGATCTGAGAAATTTCAGATTGGAGTCTTTAGTCTGATAGACTCTTCCATGCAACTTAAGAGCATTTAGTAGTTTTTGGAATCTACTAAAAATGTCAGTGAGTAACTCACTTTCTTCATTGTGAAAATGCTCATATTGCTGAATCAGGAGCTGCATTTTATTTTCTCTTACTTACTCAGTGCCATCACAAATAATCTGTATTGTGTCCCAAACTTCCTTGGCAGTTTTGCAGTTGATGACGTTATCAAACATATCTGCATCAACACCATTGAACAGAATGTTCGTGGCATTTTTATCTTTCCTGACTTGTTCAGTGTCAGGATCAGACCTGTGGCGCCCTCCAAACCCGGGTCAGAAGTTTGGGGTCCACACACACACCTTAATTATAACCTGCTTATAACAATAATAAAGATAATAATAATATATGCAATGACCCTACTTACCAACCACCACGGACCGCAACAGGTTAAAGTATGCACACAAGCCAAACACACTAATATATTACAAACCGTTCAAATCTCAACTATTTCAAATTCAAACTGAGTATTAAACATTATTATAAACTTTTACAAACTTAAATTATTCTAAAAGAAGCCTACTAGCTCCGCTTTCTCAACCTGAACCCTTAGCTCTCGTGCTGGACTGGGGATCCTCTTTACCAACTGGTTCCTTTTTAACTGGAAAGAATATAAACAACATCGCACAAATGAGCTAACTAGCTCAGCAAGTCACAATGACAAAACTGAGAATAATGATCATCAGGTGAATATGGTTATGATATCAAGTGAATAATGGATTATGATTTAGAATTGGATATTATACTTTTAATTTAAAAACCAAGGTTAGGCTGCTGATCAGTCACGCACTAACCCCGAGCAAGGCACACAGCATTGCTCTAACTACTGGATCCAAGGCACACATTGGCCTAACTTGACCATTATATGGTCTGACCACGAATCTGGTCCACAATTTTATAAAAACAATCCAATTCTAACATAATAACAGAATATGCAATAATAAACAATAACCGAAATCATTAACAACAATAAATGTTTAACAATGAAAGGGTTTCAATCCTTGTAAGGATCAATAAGGCAATTTAAAAGCTTGGATGCTGGGTAATGAAAGAATTGGATAACAAAGGAATCAACGTTTCAAGGTTTCAAGGATTTAGTCTTTCAAAATATAAGATACCATGGGTTGAGTATATAATAGTTCATTTCAGTGTCTGGTATTTAGTTTGTATGTATTTGTGGAGTAGTATCGTAGATTTGTGGTTCTTGTTTGGGTATACAATAATCAATGGATTAGAAAGAATATGATTCATGGCTCAAGAACAATAACTGAAATCAGGATTTAGGTTTCTGTGCTTCAAAGCACTTGCAATATCACAGGATTATCAAGTACTACAATATCTCGAGAAAGTTCAGAACACTTGCCTGATATTAGCTTACTACACTACATTCGTTTCCAATCACAACCGTCTTACTCTTCAACTATCTGTTTCCCTTTCTTACGTCTTGCCTCTTCTGCTCACATATCATAAGCATCTATCAATAATTTACTCATGGAATTCTATTCAACACATACTTCTATCTACCCTTCGGTTTACCCAAATCCGATTAACGGATTGAAAGTTATGCAATAATCAAGTAAACACTGAATATATAGACCGATAGTCAATTAACAAGTCACATATAGCACATAATACATCACGTAATCAATGATATATTATTTATAAAGAAGTCTCGGGTCATAAATAGGCTTTCTGGTATTTAAAATGATTTTTAAAACATTTTTCAGAATTAAAACGGGTCGTTGGATCAATTTCGGGTTAATAAACAGGGTTCGGTTGGCCCATTCTGGCTCTGAAATAATTTTAGAATAATTATCGAGCCTTGGAAATAATTTAGAATAATATTTTAAAGCTCGAAACTATTTTTAAGAATTTTTAAATCATTTTTAAATAATTAAATCTAATTAAATATTTAATTAAAATCAATTAATAATTAATTAAATCAATTAATCAATTAATTTTTGAATTAATTGACCAATTAATCAATTATAAATTAACTGAAATTAATTAACTAATTAATTTAGATTTATTTGTAAATTAAAAATAATTTTCAGAATTAAAATAATAATTTTTAGAATTTTTAGAATTTAAAAATGAATTTTTATAATAAAAATAAATAGGAAATATGATTTTTAAACATTTTATAAACAGGAATCCTAAATTTGCAAAGTCTGGAAACTTCAGGGACCTAACTGCATCGTTTTCAAAAGTTGGGGTACTAAATTGTAATTTTCCAGCCCTTCGCCGGAAAACAGTCGGGTTTGCCGGAGAACACATTCCCGGCGTCCTCACCCCACCAACACCTCCAGATCACATCTACACAACACCAGGAACACAACCATGCAATCAATTCATCCTAACAATCCCTGAGTTGGCCGGAATTTGGCCGTGAAGTTTTCCAGTTTCCGGCGAACATCGGAAAACTTCAAAACACAACTCCCTTCTCTACAGACCTCGTTGGTTCATGAAACTTATACGACTAGATTGCAAATTTCACAGAGAATACAACCCACTATAACACAACATCAATCTATCACAGAATAAGAAACCCCCAAATTTCAATTAAGAATATTCATACGGGTTATAAACCCTAATTTGGAAATTCGAAAATTAAACTCAAATTTGAACATGTTATTGAACTCCAAATCAGACGTATGACATATGAAAATCATCAGGAAAACAAGCTCTATAACATGCAATCATCAAATCATACAAACAATCATCCGAACAAAATTTCATATTTTTAATAAAATAAATTCGAAAATAAATAAATTTTTAGAAAAATAACCTTAATTTCTGGAGTGAAACAAAGCTCAGAATCTGATAGAACACTTCAAATCCTTCGTTTTGGTTACTCAAGCTTTGAAAACAGAGATCGGTAACGCCTTCGTTTTGCTGTTTGATTCTTAAAACAGTTTTAGGAAATTAGGGCTTTCTCTGAAAATTATATAATTAACTATCTGCAAATGATTTTGATACGAAATAAAATACGGTAAAAGGCTATTTATAATTACAGAAAATTTATATCCCGTTGGATCATTCCGGATATAAAACGGTACGTTTATTTGTAATAACTAATCCAAACGGTATCGGTTTTCGGGATAATTATCCAAATCAGTACAATTTGTACTGCGGTCTTGGTCTCAGCGCCTGGTTACACGTATTACGAAGTGATAATTATGATAGTTTAATAAAATGCTCCCGTTTATCGAAAATACGGGTTTTATTGATTTACTGAAACGAATATTGTATCAAAAATGTTGCGCCGAGACCCGCGCAGGACAAACCGTACGCCGGATCGAAAAAGTCGAAACATGGAATATGCTCGGAATATTACAATTAGGTTAGGAAGGAGTTCTCGAAAGAGTTTCGGGTTCCAAAAACGTAACAACGGTTGACGTCGGTTGGTTCCCGTTTTTATAAAATAGATTTTAATTACCCGGAAAAAGTTTTTGAAAATTTCATATGATTCTTATAAATCCATAAACCAACATAAAAATAATTAGGAAGATATGACAATTATCTATATTTTATTTTGGACATATAAAAATTAAAATACTCAATTAATATTATTTTTGAATATTCAAGTACAGATAACACTTAACAATTAGCTCATAGAATAGATACTGAACACACATAATAATTATATAATAGCAAAAATAATTACACGATATATCCCGGATATTACATTCTTCCCCCCTTAAAAGGATTCTGTCCTCAGAATCTCTAAGAAAACAAATGAGGGTACTTTTCTCTCATATCACTTTCTAACTCCCAGGTTGACTCTTCAACCTTTGGGTTTCTCCACAATACTCTTACTAACTTTACCACTTTATTTCTCAATACTTTCTCTCTTTCCTCTAGAATCTCTATCGGACTCTCTACATAGGATAAATCTGCTTGAAGTTCTATTGGCTCATATTCTATTACATGCCTGGAGTCTGGATTATATTTCTTAAGCATTGATATGTGAAAAACATTGTGAAGGTGCTCCATGTGCGGAGGTAACGCCAACTCGTAAGCTACCTTGCCAATACGCTTTAGGATTTCAAAAGGTCCGACATATCTTGGGTTTAGCTTCCCTTTCTTCCCAAACCTCGTTAGTCCTTTCCACGGTGATACTTTCAATAATACCAAGCTTCCTTCTTCAAATTCCATGTCTTTTCTTGACTGGTCAGCATATCTCCTTTGACGATCTTGTGCGGCTATTAATCTTTTCTGGATAATTTCAACAACTTCCTTTGTCTGCTGCACCAATTCAGGTCCGAGTATTTTGCGTTCTCCTACTTCGTCCCAATATATTGGAGATCTACACTTGCGTCCATAAAGGGCTTCATAAGGTGGCATCCCAATACTGGCGTGATAACTGTTGTTATAAGCAAACTCTACCAGGGGTAAATGTTCGTCCCAACTTCCTTTGAAATCAATAGCACAAACACGTAGCATGTCCTCGATTATCTGGATCGTTCTTTCACTTTGGCCATCCGTTTGGGGGTGATAAGCTGTACTCATATTCAGTCTTGCTCCCAAACATTCTTGAAAACATTCTTGACATATCAAACATATCTGCATCAACACCATTGAACAGAATGTTCATGGCATTTTTATCTTTCCTGACTTGTTCAGTGTCAGGATCAGACCATTCATGCCTTGGCTTTGGAACAGATGGCTCGTTTCCTGTTGCAGCTCTCATTGGAACATGAGGGCCTCTTTCTATGCTGTCCACATAGGCCTCATCTTGAGAAAGCATATGAAGATGCATCTTTACCTTCCAATGATGGTAATTATCTTTATCAAGAAAAGGAATCTTGACTCCAACATCTTTCTTGTTCATCTTGCTGAATTGTTTTGATCTTTAAACTCTTTGTAGATTAAGAACTTGCTCTGATACCAATTGTTAGTCCCATAACAATATAGCAAGAATTACAGAAGGGGGGTTGAATGGAATTCTTGAACCTTTTTCTTAAAATAAAAATGTTCAGCTCGAGTATAGATATATTGTTTTGATTAGCACAATGCGGAATGTAAACTTAAATGAATCAAAACATAAGTAATTAAAAACAGGAGTCTTTAAAAACTTTCTGGTGGATTTAAACAATTCCACCAGAGATATATATAATATATCGAAAGGACTCTGTGTGCAGAAATGCTCACAGCTGCTTACAAATGGAACTACTGAGAATACAGGAAATGGTAAAGATTATGCTTACAAAAATTTCTCTATTTTTTTATGTTTCTCAGCTATCTCAGTTATTTTTCTATTTGCTACTCTCTTGGTTTATATAATACCAAGATTACAAAGTCAAAAAGATTGAACAAATATAAAATCTAACAGTCTTAAGCTTTGCTACTTTTCGTCCTCTATTACCCAGTTAATGGGCTTCCACAGTGTGTTTGTAAACATCTCGACGGCTGTGTGTCAGCTTTCACTATTCAACTGCTGTTTGAATTCTTCATATGATCATCCGTCGACTTTCAGAACATCCGTTGATGGTTTAATTGATCATCCGTCGACTGCTATATTAAACATCCGTTGATAGTCATTTGATCATCCGTCGATGGCTTTGTTAATCATCCGTCGGTAGCTCTTTTGGCACTTGACTCTATTTCACTTATACAGAATTACAAGACATCAATTATGTATAATTAATCAACCTATTCTGCATATCTAGTTAAAGTCAACATGACTTATATGCTACTACAGATTCTATACAAAGGTGCATACATAACTGTGCTACAAATTTATTATTACATAAGCTACTCACTCGATGGATAATAAGTTAATCATCCGTCGGGACTACAATGAGTTATCCGTCGGGACTATAATTCTTATCCGTCGAGTGCTACATAATTTCACTAAGTAAAATCTACTTAGATGTTTTGTTTATGAAATCATCAAGTACACAACATATGCACAATACTTCACAATATCGTTACCGACCAACACGCCACTTAGAGCACAATACTTTACTTAAACATTTCATTTTACATAATTACACATAGTTCACATTTGAAATACTTTAATCCCTTTTTTGGACGGGTTTCGTTCTACTTGACGGCCCGATAACACAGCTTAACTTCTAAGCTGACTCTTTAAGTTGGAACGCTTTTATTTACGCTCCTAGATTCTAATATACAGTAAAGACAATTAACCAACACTTAATCACATAATTATAATCATTTCACATAAATCACACTTTATTCACTTCATTACGTCGAAAAATTCTCAGTCGTCACAATCAGGACTTGGACTAACTCTGGCAGAACAACTCAGAATTTACTAAGTAGTGGAAACTGGAAAGAGGGCTTAGGTTATGGAAATGATAAAAGTGAAACAAGAACTAACCAAATTACGCCAATTATTGTTAAACAGACTAATAAGCCAAAGGTAAATCATGTTGAGTTTGTAGCTAAAACTGTAAAGTCTGATTCTGAAAAGATGAAAGATAATGATACAGAAGTTAAAGCAGAGTCAACTTCTAACAAATTAAAACAGGATAGACCAGCTGAAGTTAACATTGGCTTAATGACAAAGAAGCAGCTTAAGTACAAGCTGAAAAAGATTAAGGATGTAAACAAGGTAAAGCCACTTAAGAAAAATAGGAATGGAAAGCAAGGTGTGAACAAAAGCAATAATTATAAGTCTGTTCCTAATACTCCTAAAAAGAAATGCAATAATTGTGGAAACACTAACCATCTTGTTTCTTTTTGCAGAAAGAATAAGGATATAAATTTTTTACCTCCTAAATCAGGAGTTAAGAGTCAGTCTGTTAGGTTTAAACCATAAAATCCTTGTTTTCATTGTGGTAGTTTATGGCAATCCATTTATACTTGTAAGGGATATCATAGTTTGTACTATGATTATTATCAAATAAAACCTTCTTTGAAGAAAGTTAGCATTATTCCTTCGAGTGTAAGTTCTGATGTAAAGTCTGATACTGTAAATTCTGATAAGAAAAATGTTAACATAAACTTTGATGTTAAATCCGCTGTAAATGTTAAAAAACTTAATAAGGCCAAAGGATCTAAGCAAGTCTGGGTCCTTAAAACTAATCATTAGTGGTCTTTGTGATTGCAGGGCAACAGGAAAAACATCCTAGTTCTGGACAGTGGATGTTCTAGACATATGACTGGAAATAAAGCCCTACTATCAGACTTTATGGAGAAAGCTGGCCCAGGAGTTTCTTATGGAGATGGCAACGTGGGAAAAACTCGGGGATATGGCAATATCAATCTTGGGAATGTCATCATTGAAAAAGTAGCTCTAGTCTCAGGACTTAAACACAATCTGCTGAGTGTTAGTCAAATCTGTGACAGAGGTTATCATGTGGATTTCTTTGAAGAACACTGTGAAGTTGTAAGCAAATCTACAGACAAAGTTGTTCTGAAGGGATACATGCATGGTAATATTTATAAAGCTAATCTTTCAACAAGTTCTGATGGTTCTGCAATCTGTCTGTTAAGTAGAGCATTAATTGAAGAAAGCTGGGATTGGCACAAGAAACTCTCTCATTTAAATTTCAATAATATAAATGAACTAGTCAAGAAAGATCTTGTGAGAGGACTGCCAAAATCAGTATTTGCTCCTGATGGCCTTTGTGATTCATGTCAAAAGGAAAAACAAAGAAAATCTTCATTCAAGAGCAAGACTGAATCTTCAATTCTTGAGCCTTATCACCTACTACATGTTGATCTATTTGGTCCAGTGAATGTCATGTTTATTTCAAAGAAGAAATATGCTATGGTCATAGTAGATGAGTTTACTAGATACACATGGGTGTATTTCTTGCAGACAAAAAGTGAAACTGCATCTATCTTGATTGATCATGTCAAACAACTGGATAAGTTGGTCAAAGACTCTGTGAAAATCATAAGAAGTGATAATGGCACTGAGTTCAAGAATTTGATCATGGAAGAGTTTTGCAAAGACCATGGAAAAAAGCAGTTAGAGGATGTTGAAGCCTCCATTGCTACTCACACAGTTGTCTTATCAGAAGATACTGATTCTTTAAGTTCTGATGCTGCAAATGTTGGAGATACTGGTGAAGCTGCTACAACTGTGGATGCTGATGAAGCAGGTCCTTCAGAACATACTCCTCCACTGACTCTTCCTAAGTCTGAACTGCTAAAGGAGTTTGTTATCAGGGATCCACCAGTACCTTGGAGTGAAACTCCTGCAGGTCAGGAGTGGACTAATGAATGGAACTCAGTTTCATGTGTTCCAAATGCTTTACATCTTGCTGAGCACTTGACTAAAGCTGATGAAATGTTACATTCTGATGATTTTAAAATCCAGCTTAGAGTCACTGCATTGAGTACTAAACATCTACAAGGTCTTCATTCCAACACTCATGCAGAGCTACACAAGATTCAGGAGAACTTTATTAAACAGGAACAAGTTTGGAAACTTGATAAGAAAAAGTTCTTCCAACCTACCATTGACAGGGTTGCTTATATTGAGAAAACTCAAGAGAAGCAACAAGCTCAGATTGATCAAATTCTGACAAATCAAGCTTCTCAGCAATCGCAACTTACTGAAATCCAGACCTCAGTGGAACTACTTATCTCTCTTTTATTACCTGCTGATGCCAAAAAGGGGGAGAAGGTAATTAAGTCCAAATGCTAAACCAACAAGTCACTGCAAGGAAAGGATGATGGAAAAGATGACCAAGGAAACTCTGGAATGGGTGGTGGTCATAGTCAAGGTAGAAGGTTTACATCAAGACAAGCTAGTCACAGAACAAGTTCTGATACTGGGAAAAGAATAAGTTCTGCTGCTGGTAAAAGGATAAGTTCTGATGAACTTCTAGATCTTGATGAGGAAATGTCAAGACAGTTATTTCTTCAAGAAAATCCAGGGATGGACTTGGAAAGTTTAAAGGAAGAAGAAGCCAGACTTAAATCAGAGAAAGTCACATATAAATCTGAAGCTTCTGGTAAAAAGTTACTTCCAAAATCTAAAGGCATTGTGATCAAAGAAAGGATACATAATGAAGAAACTTTGGCTAGATCACAACCACAGATAGATCCAAGATCCAAGGGTAAAGAAAAGGTTGGTGAACCTATCAAGCCTTATGTACCTCCTGAGGAAGAAGAAATTACTGATGGAAAAGATAATCTTGCTCTGACTTCAAGAAAAGTTCTTAAAACAACCTCTGACATGGCTCAAGTTGTTCAGAGTCAAGAAATTGTAAGTTCTGATATTCAAAAGAAGCAAGTAACCTCTGACAGTGCTCAAGTTAACTTGATATCAGAAAATAAATCTAAAACACTCCTACCAGGATTCACTAAAGCAAAACAGACTCAATCTTTGAAGACTACTTCAAGTGGTTTTGAAGCAAGAGTAGTTACTGGAAAGGAAGCTAGAGATAAAACTGGATTGGGAAGTGCTGATGAAAGAAGAGTACACAACACTACCGATGATCCAACTTCCTTGAGTGAACCAGGTATTGGAGCAACTCCTGAGAGATTGAATCAACTAGAATCTGTACAGATGGTTTACCATACCTACTTGAAAGAATACATTATGTTGTATTTCATGACAGATGGTAGGGTTTATCATATAAGACAAAATGCTATTCCTTTGAAGTATTTTGAAGAATTGGAGCATGTACTTTTCTTACTTCAAGTGGATAACAGAATAACAGAGACTGCTGCAAACTACTTAAAAGAACAGATTCAGAGACAGAAAAGACTTTATTCTGTTAAGTCTGACAGCAAATATGTTCCAAAGTACAGAGATCACAATGGTGATATTGTTGATATGAAGCCTAATACTGCACAGATCAGAACATATCTTGGTATTAAGGGGCTTGAATTCAATCTAGAGTCTAACAAAGCTTATGTCATAAGACTAGATCGGGAGTTGAGAAAAGCAAAGATTAATGATCTCAGAGCTGCAATATTTCAAACTGGTGAAAATACTGCAGAGCTTAAAGATGTCAAACGGAGAATGATTGATGAACTCAGATATGCTGAGAAATGTTTGTTGAAGAATTATCTCAGAACAACTCCTGACATCAGAGAGATCAGAAAATGATGAAGCCAAGTCGAAGATCTACAACTGCTTAAATTCTGATATTTATACAGATTGAAGTTGTTATCAGAAGTTGAATTGGTAAAAACTTTAAGGACTGTAAGTTGTAGTTATCTTGTCTATTTCTCATGCATTTGTACTTAATGTTTTTGACATCATCAAATATCTGTTAAACTTGTATATTTTGCTAATTTACAAGTTGGGGGAGATTGTTAGATATATTTGATAATGTCATGGCTAATATGTTTTATGTTTAGATTTCAGATCTTATTTGAACAGAACAAATCAGTACTTAACTGATCAGTACTTATACTGGAAGTCAGAACTTAAGGGATATCAGTACTTATGTTATCAGGAGATAGATATCAGAACTTAAGTGCTGAAGGACGATCAGATAAGGACAGTAGCTGATTAAAGTTAAGAAGATCAAGATAAACATAAGAAGAGATATGCATGAAGAAGGAATTACGTGAAGAATGGAATACTTGGAATAGAAGATATCTGATTGATATATTTTAGGAAGCAGAATTATATTCCATATCAATTAGCGATTATCTTGTAACTGTGTAGTATATAAACACAGACATAGGGTTTACACTATAAGTGTTATCATTATCGAGAATATTATTTAATATAACCCTAGCAGCTCTCGTGATATTTTGTTCATCACTGAGAGATAACAGTTCCAGATTGTAACAGAGTTTATTGATTAAATAAAGTTTGTTTTCTGTTACATAAGTTCTTGAAGTTTGATTTGATTGTAATAAACACTGTATTCACCCCCTCTACAGTGAAAGTGTGACCTAACAAGTGGTATCAGAGCCTTCTGTTAACACACATACAGTTAAAGATCCAAAAACAATCATGTCTGACACAGAAACTCCAACTAAGCCTACCAAAACTGAGGAATCATCAAAGACATCAACTCAGAGTCGATATGAGACTATCAGAGTTCCCATATTGAGACCATCTGAATATCCCATATGGAAGGTAAGGATGACCATGTTTCTGGAAGCAACAGATCCAGAATACCTTGATAGAATCAAGGAAGGGCCTCACAAACCTACCAAGCTCGCTGTTGTAGTTGCAGGTGAAGCAGCAATGACCGTACCAAAGGAAAAGAGTGATTACACTGCTGAAGATATAGCATCTATTGCTAAGGATGCCAAGGTACGACACTTATTGCATAGTGCCATTGATAATGTAATGTCAAACAGGGTAATCAACTGCAAGACTGCTAAGGAGATATGGGATGCACTGGAGATAAGGTGTCAAGGAACTGAAACAGTTAAGAAGAACAGGAAGACAATACTCACTCAAGAGTATGAACACTTTGACTCTAGGACTAATGAGTCATTGACTGATGTATATGATAGATTTGTCAAACTCTTGAATGACTTGTCATTAGTAAATAAGGAGTATGATCTTGAAGATACAAACCTTAAATTCCTGTTAGCTCTTCCTGAATGTTGGGATTTGAAGGCAACAACAATAAGAGACAACTACAATCTTGATGAAACAACTCTTGATGAAATCTATGGAATGCTCAAGACTCATGAACTTGAGATGGAACAAAGAAGCAAGAGGAAAGGAGGAAAGTCAAGGACAGTTGCTCTCAAGGCTGAAGAGGAATCCCCCAAACCACCTTCCTCAAAGAAAGACAAGGGTAAAGCTCTTATCATAAAGTCTGATACTGAGTCATCAAGTTCTGAGAGTGATGATGACTCAGATTCTGAAAGCTTGCCTGAAACTGATGCTGATGAGGAGATGATGAAGATGTGTGCTCTTATGGTGAAAGGAATCACAAAGATTGCATACAGGAAGTTCAGGAAGGGAAAGAAGTTTTCCAGAAAAGGCATAAGTTCTGATAAAAAGAATTTCAGAAGATCTGAAGGAAGAGTAGGAAAGTCTGACAGAGGAGATTACGCTAATGTTAAATGTTATAATTGTGGTGAGAAAGGCCACATATCTCCTGATTGCAAGAAGACCAAGAGTGACAAAGGCAAAGCTCTTGTCACAAAGCAGAAAAGCTGGACAGACACCTCAGACTCTGAAAGTGAGGAGAACTATGCATTAATGGCAAATGCTGATAAATCAAGTTCTGAAAGCAGTTCTGAAGCTGCTGAAACAAAGGTACCTCAGACTACTTATGCTTTTCATACTGATGATATTAATGAGTTGAGAAGATATCTTAAAACCATGTTTGTTAGTTATAGAGATCAAACTTTAACATGTGAAAGATTAACTTCTGAAAATCTTGCTTTTAGGAAAAGAAATGATTTCTTAGAAAAAGAGTTAGTCATGTTCCATCAAACTCAGCAGGATAGAGATGATGCTTTTTATGTTAGGGATGAAGTGCTAAAAATGAATGAATCTCTAAAAACTGAGTTAGAAAAGGAGAGAGAGATTATAAGAACTTGGACTAACTCTGGCAAAACAACTCAAAATTTGCTAAGCAGTGGAAACTGGAAAGAGGGCTTAGGCTATGGAGAAAATAAAAATGAAAAAGGAACTGTAGAAATTAAGCCTATTGATAAGCAAAAGCCGAAGTTAAAACCTGTTAAGTTTGTAACTGAAAAATCTGAAAATGAGAAATCAGAAGTTAAAAAGGAATTAGCTTCTGACAAACTAAAACAGGAAAAGACAGCTGAAGTTAACATAGGCTTAATGACAAAGAAGCAGCTTAAGCATAAGCTGAAAGATGTTAAGAATGCAAACAAGGTAAAATCACCTAGGAAAAACAGGAATGGAAAGGAAGGTGTGAATAAAAGCAATAACTATAAATCTGTTCCTGATGCTCCTAGGAAAGCATGTCATAATTGTGGAAGTTCTAACCATCTGGCTTCTTTTTGCAGGAAGAATAAGAATATTAACTCCTTATCTACAAAGTCAGGAGTTAAGAGTCAGTCTGTTAGATACAAACCACAAAATCCTTGTTTTCATTGTGGTAGTTTATGGCATTCCATTTATACTTGTAAGGAATATTATAGTTTGTACTATGATTATTATCAAATAAAACCTTCTTTAAAGAAAGTTTCTGTTGTTCCTTCTAGTGTAAGTTCTGATTCAAAGTCTGGTAGTATAAGTTCTGATAAGAAAACTGTTAACATAAAATCTGATGCTAAATCCGCTGCAAATGTTAACAAACCTAAAAAGGCCAAAGGATCCAAG
Source organism: Apium graveolens (assembly GCF_009905375.1). NCBI lineage: Eukaryota > Viridiplantae > Streptophyta > Magnoliopsida > Apiales > Apiaceae > Apium > Apium graveolens. The sequence continues at coordinate 219,915,914 of NC_133654.1, forward strand.
CAATTCTGGGTCCTTAAAACTAATAATTAGTGGTCTTTTTGATTGCAGGGCAACAGGAAAAATATTTTAGTTCTGGACAGTGGATGTTCAGGACATATGACTGGAAATAAGGCCCTGCTATCAGACTTTATGGAGAAAGCTGGCCCAAGTGTTTCTTATGGAGATGGCAACATTGGAAAAACTTTGGGATATGGCAATATCAATCTTGGGAATGTCATTATTAAAGATGTAGCTCTGGTCTCAGGACTTAAACACAACTTACTGAGTATAAGTCAAATCTGTGACAGAGGTTATCATGTTGATTTCTTTGCAGAACATTGTGAAATAGTTAGTAAATCTAAAGGAAAAATTTTTCTGAAGGGATTCAGGCGTGGTAACATTTATGAAGCTAAGCTTTCAACAAGTTCTGATGGTTCTGCAATCTGTTTAGTGAGTAGAGCCTCAACTGAAGAAAGTTGGAATTGGCACAAGAAACTCTCTCATTTAAACTTCAACAAGATAAATGAACTGATCAAGAAAGATCTTGTGAGAGGACTGCCAAAATCAGTGTTTGTTCCTGATGGTCTTTGTGACTCATGTCAGAAGGCTAAACAAAGAAAATCTTCGTTCAAGAGCAAGACTGAATCATCAATTCTTGAGCCTTATTATCTGCTTCATGTTGATCTATTTGGTCCAGTGAATGTCATGTCTATTGCAAAGAAGAAATATGCGTTGGTCATAGTAGATGAGTTCACCAGATACACATGGGTGTATTTCTTGCACACAAAAAGTGAAACTGCATCTATCCTGATTGATCATGTCAAACATCTGGATAAATTGATCAAAGATTCTGTGAAAATTTTGAGGAGTGATAATGGCACTGAATTCAAGAATTTGATAATGGAAGAGTTCTACAAAAATCATGGAATAAAGCAGGAATTTTCTGCTCCTGGAACTCCACAGCAAAATGGAGTTGTTGAAAGGAAGAATAGAACTCTAATTGAAGTTGCACGAACAATGCTTGAAGAAGCAAAGCTTCCAACCTATTTCTGGGCTGAAGCTGTGCAGACTGCTTGTTTTACTCAAAATGTAACACTCATTAACAAGCATGGAAAAACACCATGTGAGATGGTGAAGAACAAGAAGCCAAATCTCAAATACTTTCATGTATTTGGATGTAAGTGTTTTGTTCTCAAGACTCATCCTGAACAGCTATCGAAGTTTGATCTAAAAGCTGATGAGGGAATCTTTGTGGGATATCCACTTTCTACAAAAGCCTTCAGAGTCTATAATTTGAGAACAAAAGTGGTCATGGAATCTATCAATGTCTCTTTTGATGACAAGAAGATCACTGGACTTGAAGATTGCATTGATCATGATCAGCTGAGATTTGAAAATGAAGATTCATATTCTGATACCTCAAGTCCTGACAGTCTAAGTCCTGATACTGTAAATTCTGATGGATTAAACTCTGATGTTATTGAAACTGTGGTGACTACGTCAAAGGAAGATGCACCAATGCAGGGGGAGCATACTCAAGATATTATCACATCTCAAGAAGCATCAGAACATACATCTGGCTCTTCAAATTCAGATTCGTCAAATTCTGATAAGCCAAGTACTGACAGTACTGAAAATCTAAATACTGAAGGATCCAACTCAGAGAGCATAGTTTCAGGGGGAGCATCAGAAAATGAAACCGAAGACAGCATGAATCATGGGGGAGCATCCAGTTCTAGAGAAAATCTTCCATCTGCAAGGAAGTGGACAAAATCACATACACCTGATTTAATAATTGGAAATCCTGAGGCAGGTGTCAGAACTAGAACAGGTACTTCGAATGAATGTCTTTACAATTCTTTTCTCTCTCAGTCTGAGCCAAAGAAAGTGGAAGAAGCTCTTCAAGATGCTGATTGGGTGCAAGCAATGCAGGAAGAGTTGAATGAATTTGAAAGAAACAAAGTCTGAACCTTAGTGCCAAGACCCAAGAATAGATCGGTTGTTGGTACAAAGTGGGTATTCAGAAACAAAGCTGACAGTGATGGCATAATTGTAAGGAACAAAGCAAGGCTGGTTGCAAAAGGATATTCTCAACAGGAGGGAATTGACTATGATGAAACATTTGCTCCAGTTGCTAGGTTAGAAGCCATAAGGATATTCATGGCTTATGCTGCTCACAAAAAGTTTACTGTCTTTCAAATGGATGTGAAAAGTGCTTTTCTCAATGGAGAATTGGAAGAGGAAGTATATGTTGAACAACCTCCAGGCTTTGTAGATTCCAAACATCCAGATTATGTCTACAGGCTTGATAAAGCACTTTATGGACTTAAGCAAGCTCCTAGAGCATGGTATGAGACTTTAGCTCAGTTTCTTCTGGAAAGTGGATTCAACAGAGGAACTATTGACAAAACACTGTTCTATCTCAACCATGGCAAGGACTTACTTTTGATCCAGATTTATGTTGATGATATTATTTTTGGGTCTCCAAATGACAAACTTTGCAAAAAGTTTGCCAACCTAATGCAGTCAAGATATCAGATGAGTATGATGGGAGAACTTAGTTATTTTCTGGGCCTTCAAGTCAAGCAGAGTAAAGAAGGAACTTTTATTTGTCAATCTAAGTACACCAGAAACTTGCTGAAGAAATTTGGAATGCAAGACTGTTCAAGTGCATCCACTCCCATGGCCACTGCAATAAAACTGGATAAGGATACTGGTAATTCAGTAGATATTACTGATTACAGAGGTATGATTGGCTCACTTCTCTATCTAACTGCTAGTAGACCAGATATCATGTTTGCTACCTGTCTTTGTGCAAGATTTCAAGCAGATCCAAGAGAACCTCACTTAACAGCTGTAAAAAGAATCTTTAAGTATCTTAAAGGAACAGCTGATCTAGGATTATGGTATCCTAGAGAATCAGATTTTAAATTAATAGGTTACTCAGATGCAGATTTTGCAGGTTGCAAAATTGACAGGAAAAGCACCAGTGGTAGCTGCCAATTTCTTGGAGGCAGGTTGGTTTCTTGGTATAGAAAGAAACAAAAGTCAATTTCCACATCAACTGCAGAAGCAGAGTATATTGCTGCAGGAAGCTGCTGTGCACAGATTCTCTGGATGAAGAATCAGTTACTGGATTATGGGTTAACGTATTTCAAAATCCCTATTTACTGTGATAATCAAAGTGCTATTGCTATGACAGGTAATCCAGTTCAACACTCTATGACAAAGCACATCAGCATCAGGTACCATTTCATCAGGGAACATGTGGATGAAGGTACAGTGGAATTACATTTTGTTCCCACAGATCAACAAGTAGCAGATATCTTCACAAAACCACTGTGTGAAGCTACCTTTACAAAATTGGTAAATGAACTTGGAATGATTTCAGGTTCTTTCTCTAAATCTGCTTAAACTTGTTCTATGTTATCAGACTTTATGATCAGTATTTACAGAATTAATCTCTTTGTATATTCTGTGCATTAATTGATAAATGTTTTTAAGTACTGATTGTTGTCTGATACATATTTCTAAACTCTGATAAGTGATATGTCTGTTTCAGTAACTATTCTACCCTATGAGGATAATTGTGTTAGATACTGACCTACTAGTCTTCAATAAACAAATGATCCCATGAAAGAAGTAATTATTTCTGTGGAAATCTTATGACACAAGCAAATTCTGATACTTGAGCTTAGTTTAGTTTACTTTATTCATCTTACTACTAAGTCCCAAATTAGAATAATGCTACTCATCTGTTTAAGTTCTGATTCTAGTAAAACTGCTGAATGTACTAAGTGCTGATAAACCTCACTTATCAAAAGAAAAAGAAAAAGAATCAAAGAATAATATCAGGTACTCCTTTGAGATCTAGAGTAAAAATGTGAATGGGACGACCCAAGTGCATTGCTGGTAATAAGTAAATATGCATTAGAAAAGCAAAATATTTTTTCTTGGTGACTTTTCACACTCTATGATTACTGGAGAAATACTCTGATAATAGCATAAATTCTGATAAGCAGTCGTGACTCATTTACACTGAGAAGCCTCTGTAAAATAGAATTTCAAAAGATGCATAAAATTAGCACAAAAACAGTTGAGGTGGACTCATGCATGAACTCATTTATCAGTAGGTTTCAGGATAATGACAGCTATTTAGCAAAATTTTAATTATGACTTATTTCTAAGATGTACTGAAGTAGATCAGACTTTACTCTTTGTCTGTTATTTAGCTTAATGCACACACACATCACTCCATATGAATGATGAAATTTCTGTGGTGGTCTATGTTATTTTAGATAAACAGTCATTGTGTCACTTTTGCACAAATTCTGAGGACAAGTTCTAGTTATACGTTCTGATGATTAAGTTCTGACGTTCATAACTAAGAACTTGTATGAGTATTTACTAAGATAGATATTCCTTGTTCGAGTTAAGACATTATGTTCTGATGACTGTTAAGTTCTGGTATAGGTCTAAGTTCTGATTTTTCAGTCTAACCCTTTACTTGACTTATCTGTGAGTAAAATTTGGTAACAGTCTCAGCTCAATTTCGAAATGTTGAAGTGGAAGATTAATAGTCTATGGTTAAAACATAATGGCACTCGTCCTTGAACAGTTCACTCTTGTTACATGTGCACATTCCTTTTCCAATGACTGTTATTCTTTTTCAAAGTCTAGGGAGACGAGGTAGAATTAATTCTACCTGTCAGCATTAAATATCTTTGCGTCTCTTGGCATTCTCTTGCCTATATACACAGCCACTTCACATTAGTCTTTCCATCACACACACTTATCCTCCTTCTTCTGTCAAAAACACAATGGTTCGATACAACATGTTTTTGAACACACAAACCTTCACAATGGAGCTCAGTTGTGCCGAGTGGCAGCATGAGTGGCATATAACAGCCATTCCTGAGGAGATCCGGGACTCTGTTCCACAGGAGGTGCTGGCTCACCTTCTATTCTTCGAGATGGATTACCATCACCATATGGAGCGCCTAGAGGAGGAAAGGCGAGAAGCTATCCGTCAGCAAGAGCGAATCATACGACTCGCCATCTTATTTGTCGAAGATAGGAAGAGGAAGATGACTTAATCTCGTCTTCTTCATGTTCTTCTTCATCCTCAGCCTTGTCAGGCTTCTTAGCTAGGACTAAAGCTGTTGACGTTAGGATTAGAAGCTTAGGGCAAATCTTGTATTGATGTAATTTCTATTTCATATATGTATTGACTTGATATATTAATGAAAACTGTTTTTACTTCAAGATTTTGTCTCTGAGTTATTTTATCTTGTGTTGTTAAATCCTGCTTGATATTCTGATGACCTTTTAAATTTTGTTTTTTTTTAAGTTCTGATTCTTTATCAGCACTTATTCATCGAAATTATCTCGGTCATTTTTAACATGATTCATTTTCAGAATATTAATGTTGCAGTGAAAAACAATTCAATCAGTGTTAACGGTTTCAATTTTGAATTAAACCTGTGTCTCTTGATAACTGAAATGGTTTTTCCTTGAAACAAGGCAACTGGGCATACTTGAATTTCAATATTTTTTTTCACATGGCACCAAAGGATTTAATCATTGATGGAGCAAAGTTTGTTCCAAACAACTATGCTGCAATTCTTGATCATGCTGAAGCTCCATCTGAATTGCATTTTGTGCAAGATCTTCTTGCACATAGTGAGGTTGGGTACGCCTTAACTCAGCCTGAATTATTTTCAAGTCAACAAGTTCTGCGGTTCTGGAGGACTGGAGTTTATGATGATGGTGGTAAACGAGGAACTCCCAGTATTATCTTCCAAGTGGGTGATTCTTCCTATGTAGTCATTCCTGGTACAGTACGAAGAGCATTACATCTTCCAGAAGATTGTACATTCTCTATACCAGAGGAATCAGAACTTCGGGGGTTAATGACTGATTTGGGATATGAAAAGAGTCTGACGAAACTTGGACAGTTGAAACGGGCTAATATCAGAAGAGAATGGAGTTTCTTCTTCGATTGCATCACCAAGGCTTTTGGCAACAAGTGTTCAAATTTTGATGCCATCCCAATTCTGAGTCAGCACATCGGGTATGCTATTATCCATCAAACTCATTTTGATTTTGCAACTGGAATAATTGGTTTTATTGGGGATAGGATGACAGAGGATCGAGATGTTGTTTATTTTGCTAGATTCTGTCAACTTATTTATACGTATTGTACTGCTGAACCCCAGTTAGTCAGCACTCAAACCCCACCTTTTAAGGTTGCAAAAAGGTACTTTAACGACCTGATAAATGCTGACACAAAGAAATCAATGGTGAGACAATTACAGATTCCTCAGTCTGTGAAACAGATTCTGGTAAATGCTGATCCTGCTACTTACAAATCTGTTTACTCAAATGTTCAACCAACTCACCATAACCAAAATCCATCAACCTCAGTCCCTACCTCTTATTCTACTCAACCTACCCTCAGAACTTATCTCAAATCCTATCTCTCCACTTCACAGACTGCTCAACCTTCTTCTTCAGCACCTACTGTGAAGCCTACATCCTCTAAGCCAAAGAGAACAAAGACTGTTCCTCAAACATCTCAGAAGAAGAGGAGGATTACTTTGAGAGATGAATCAGATTCTGAGGATCAGATTCCCTCTTCAGAACCTGTGGTAGATGAAGCTGAGAAGGCAACTTCTCAGAAGGATTCTGCAATTGGGGGTTCTAGGCTTCTCAAGAGGCTTAGACGTATGACGGTTCCTGAAACTCCCAAGGAATCCAAATCAACAAGGAAGTACAAGAAACAGAGGGCACAGAGGCCAGTTTCAGATGATGAGGAGGAAGCAGCTAAGGAAGGGGATCAGGAATCTCTGATCTCACAAGACAAGGAATTTGTTCCAGTCACTTCTTCTCCATCAACTCCATCTCAGGAACCTGTATCTGACAAGGCTAATTCACCTTCTAGGTCTCTTGTTGATCCAGGCACAAGTGCTGAAATTGATATTCAGAACTTGGTTGTGCCTGAAATACTTTTCTTAGAAGCTCCAACAGCAAATAATCCTTCCACAACACCTGTTACTGATGCTGTTCAAACTCCTGAGTTATCACTAACACCTTCTCTGCATCAAGATGCTGATGATCAGATTTTAGGTGAGCATCAGGATATGGCTGTTGATCAGAACTTAGTATCAGATCAGCAATTAGAGGATGTTGAAGCCTCCATTGCTACTCACACAGTTGTCTTATCAGAAGATACTGATTCTTTAAGTTCTGATGCTGCAAATGTTGGAGATACTGGTGAAGCTGCTACAACTGTGGATGCTGATGAAGCAGGTCCTTCAGAACATACTCCTCCACTGACTCTTCCTAAGTCTGAACTGCTAAAGGAGTTTGTTATCAGGGATGCACCAGTACCTTGGAGTGAAACTCCTGCAGGTCAGGAGTGGACTAATGAATGGAACTCAGTTTCATGTGTTCCAAATGCTTTACATCTTGCTGAGCACTTGACTAAAGCTGATGAAATGTTACATTCTAATGATTTTAAAATCCAGCTTAGAGTCACTGCATTGAGTACTAAACATCTACAAGGTCTTCATTCCAACACTCATGCAGAGCTACACAAGATTCAGGAGAACTTTATTAAACAGGAACAAGTTTGGAAACTTGATAAGAAAAAGTTCTTCCAACCTACCATTGACAGGGTTGCTTATATTGAGAAAACTCAAGAGAAGCAACAAGCTCAGATTGATCAAATTCTGACAAATCAAGCTTCTCAGCAATCGCAACTTACTGAAATCCAGACCTCAGTGGAACTACTTATCTCTCTTTTATTACCTGCTGATGCCAAAAAGGGGGAGAAGGTAATTAAGTCCAAATGCTAAACCAACAAGTCACTGCAAGGAAAGGATGATGGAAAAGATGACCAAGGAAACTCTGGAATGGGTGGTGGTCATAGTCAAGGTAGAAGGTTTACATCAAGACAAGCTAGTCACAGAACAAGTTCTGATACTAAAAGAATAAGTTCTGCTGCTGGTAAAAGGATAAGTTCTGATGAACTTCTAGATCTTGATGAGGAAATGTCAAGACAGTTATTTCTTCAAGAAAATCCAGGGATGGACTTGGAAAGTTTAAAGGAAGAAGAAGCCAGACTTAAATCAGAGAAAGTCACATATAAATCTGAAGCTTCTGGTAAAAAGTTACTTCCAAAATCTAAAGGCATTGTGATCAAAGAAAGGATACATAATGAAGAAACTTTGGCTAGATCACAACCACAGATAGATCCAAGATCCAAGGGTAAAGAAAAGGTTGGTGAACCTATCAAGCCTTATGTACCTCCTGAGGAAGAAGAAATTACTGATGGAAAAGATAATCTTGCTCTGACTTCAAGAAAAGTTCTTAAAACAACCTCTGACATGGCTCAAGTTGTTCAGAGTCAAGAAATTGTAAGTTCTGATATTCAAAAGAAGCAAGTAACCTCTGACAGTGCTCAAGTTAACTTGATATCAGAAAATAAATCTAAAACACTCCTACCAGGATTCACTAAAGCAAAACAGACTCAATCTTTGAAGACTACTTCAAGTGGTTTTGAAGCAAGAGTAGTTACTGGAAAGGAAGCTAGAGATAAAACTGGATTGGGAAGTGCTGATGAAAGAAGAGTACACAACACTACCGATGATCCAACTTCCTTGAGTGAACCAGGTATTGGAGCAACTCCTGAGAGATTGAATCAACTAGAATCTGTACAGATGGTTTACCATACCTACTTGAAAGAATACATTATGTTGTATTTCATGACAGATGGTAGGGTTTATCATATAAGACAAAATGCTATTCCTTTGAAGTATTTTGAAGAATTGGAGCATGTACTTTTCTTACTTCAAGTGGATAACAGAATAACAGAGACTGCTGCAAACTACTTAAAAGAACAGATTCAGAGACAGAAAAGACTTTATTCTGTTAAGTCTGACAGCAAATATGTTCCAAAGTACAGAGATCACAATGGTGATATTGTTGATATGAAGCCTAATACTGCACAGATCAGAACATATCTTGGTATTAAGGGGCTTGAATTCAATCTAGAGTCTAACAAAGCTTATGTCATAAGACTAGATCGGGAGTTGAGAAAAGCAAAGATTAATGATCTCAGAGCTGCAATATTTCAAACTGGTGAAAATACTGCAGAGCTTAAAGATGTCAAACGGAGAATGATTGATGAACTCAGATATGCTGAGAAATGTTTGTTGAAGAATTATCTCAGAACAACTCCTGACATCAGAGAGATCAGAAAATGATGAAGCCAAGTCGAAGATCTACAACTGCTTAAATTCTGATATTTATACAGATTGAAGTTGTTATCAGAAGTTGAATTGGTAAAAACTTTAAGGACTGTAAGTTGTAGTTATCTTGTCTATTTCTCATGCATTTGTACTTAATGTTTTTGACATCATCAAATATCTGTTAAACTTGTATATTTTGCTAATTTACAAGTTGGGGGAGATTGTTAGATATATTTGATAATGTCATGGCTAATATGTTTTATGTTTAGATTTCAGATCTTATTTGAACAGAACAAATCAGTACTTAACTGATCAGTACTTATACTGGAAGTCAGAACTTAAGGGATATCAGTACTTATGTTATCAGGAGATAGATATCAGAACTTAAGTGCTGAAGGACGATCAGATAAGGACAGTAGCTGATTAAAGTTAAGAAGATCAAGATAAACATAAGAAGAGATATGCATGAAGAAGGAATTACGTGAAGAATGGAATACTTGGAATAGAAGATATCTGATTGATATATTTTAGGAAGCAGAATTATATTCCATATCAATTAGCGATTATCTTGTAACTGTGTAGTATATAAACACAGACATAGGGTTTACACTATAAGTGTTATCATTATCGAGAATATTATTTAATATAACCCTAGCAGCTCTCGTGATATTTTGTTCATCACTGAGAGATAACAGTTCCAGATTGTAACAGAGTTTATTGATTAAATAAAGTTTGTTTTCTGTTACATAAGTTCTTGAAGTTTGATTTGATTGTAATAAACACTGTATTCACCCCCTCTACAGTGAAAGTGTGACCTAACAAGCAGGAATTTTCTGCTCCTGGAACTCCACAGCAAAATGGAGTTGTTGAAAGAAAGAATAGAACTCTTATTGAAGCTGCACGAACTATGCTTGATGAAGCAAAGTTAACAACCTACTTTTGGGCTGAAGCTGTGTAGACTGCTTGTTTTACTCAGAATGCAACACTTAACAACAAGCATGGAAAGACACCATTTGAGATGGTGAAGAAAAAGAAGCCAAATCTGAAGTATTTTTATGTATTTGGATGCAAGTGTTTTGTTCTTAAGACTCATCCTGAACAGCTATCCAAATTTGATCTAAAAGCTGATGAAGGAATTTTTGTTGGATATCCACTTTCCATTAAAGCCTTCAGAGTCTACAATTTAAGAACAAGGGTTGTCAGGGAATCTATCAATGTCTCTTTTGATGATAAGAAAATTACTGGACTTGAAGATTTCAATGATCATAATCAGCTAAGATTTGAGAATGAAGCCTTAAATTCTGATTCTGTAAATTCTGATAGTCTAAATCCTGATACCGCAAACTCTGATGGGTTAAACTCTGATGTTATTGAAACTTTGGTGACTACGCCAAAGGAAAATGCACCTGTGCAGGGGGAGCATATTGAAGATCCAACCACATCTCAAGAAGCATCGGAACCATGAACATGCTCTTCAAGTTCTGATTCATCAAGTTCTGATGGGCCAAGTTCTGATGGGCCAAGTTCTGATAATTCTGGAAACTCAAATTCTGATTCATCAAGTTCTGATGGGCCAAATTCTGAAAATTCTGGAAACTCAAATTCTGAAGGATCCAACTCAGAGAGCATAATTTCAGGGGGAGTATCAGAAAATGTTGATGGAGACAGCATGGATCATGGGGGAGCATCCAGTTCTAGAGATAATCTTCCATCTACAAGGAAGTGGACTAAAGCACATACACCTGACTTGATTATTGGAGATCCTGAAGCAGGTATTAGAACTAGAACATCAAAATCAAATGAATGTCTCTATCATTCTTTTCTTTCTCAGGCTGAACCAAAGAAAGTGGAAGAAGCTCTTCAAGATATTGTTTGGGTGCAAGCAATGCAGGAAGAGTTAAATGAATTTGAAAGACATAAAGTCTGGACCCTAGTGCCAAGACCAAAGAACAGATCAGTTGTTGGTACAAAATGGGTGTTCAGAAATAAAACTGATAGTGATGGCATAATTACAAGAAATAAAGCAAGGTTGGTTGCAAAAGGATACTCTTAATAGGAGGGAATTGATTATGATGAAACATTTGTACCAGTTGCTAGATTGGAAGCCATAAGGATATTTTTGGCTTATACTGCTCACAAAAAGTTTACAGTCTTTCAAATGGATGTAAAAAGTGCTTTTCTTAATGGAGAATTGGAAGAAGAAGTATATGTTGAACAACCTCCTGGTCTTGTAGATTCAAAATTTCCTAATCATGTCTACAGACTTGATAAAGCATTTTATGGCCTTAAGCACGCTCCAAGAGCATGGTATGATACATTAGCTCAGTTTCTTCTGGAAAGTGGATTTAACAGAGGGACTATTGATAAAACTTTATTATATCTCAACCATGGAAAGGACTTACTTTTGGTGCAGATATATGTTGATGATATCATTTTTGGTTCTACAAATGACATAATTTGTAAAAGGTTTGCCAAGCTAATGCAGTCAAGATATCAAATGAGTATGATGGGAGAACTTAGTTATTTTTTGGGCCTTCAAGTCAAGCAGAATGAAGAAGGAACTTTTATTTGTCAATCTAAGTACACCAGAAATTTGTTGAAGAAATTAGGAATGCAAGACTGTTCAAGTGCATCCACTCCTATGGCCACAATAATAAAATTGGATAAGGATACTGGTACATCAGTAGATATTACTGATTACAGAGGTATGATTGGCTCACTACTCTATCTAACTACAAGTAGACCTGATATTATGTATGCTACCTGTCTTTGTGCAAGATTTCAAGCAGATCCAAGAGAACCTCACTTAACAGCTGTCAAAAGAATTTTCAAGTACCTTAAGGGTACAGCTGATCTAGGATTGTGGTATCCTAGGGAATCAGACTTTAAGCTAATAGGTTACTCAGATGCGGATTTTGCAGGGTGCAAAATTGACAGGAAAAGCACAAGTAGAAGCTGCCAATTTCTTGGAGGCAGATTAGTTTCTTGGTTTAACAAGAAACAAAAGTCAATTTCCATATCAACTGCAGAGGCAGAGTACATTGCTGCAGGAAGCTGTTGTGCACAGATTCTTTGGATGAAGAATCAGGTACTGGATTATGGGTTAGAATTTTCTAAAATCCCTATTTAATGTGATAATCAAAGTGTTATTGCTATGACAGGTAATCCCGTTCAGCACTCAATGACAAAGCACATCAGCATTAGGTACCATTTCATAAGGGAACATGTGATGGAAGGTACAGTGGAATTGCATTTTGTTCCAACAGATCAACAACTAGCAGATATCTTTACAAAACCACTATGTGAAGCTACTTTTACAAGATTGGTAAATGAACTTGGAATGGTTTCAGGTTCTTTCTCTAAATCTGTTTAGTTTATGTTCTGATACATCAGACTTTATGATCAGTATTTACAGATATTACTCTCTTTATGTAATTTGTGCTTAAATTGAAATTTACCTAAGTGCTGATTCTTGTCTGATATGAATTTCTAAACTCTGATAGTGATATGAATGTTTCTGTGACTATTCAATCCAATGAGGATAACTGTGCTAGATGCTGACCTAGTAGTCTCTAATATACTAAAGATCCCATGTTTGAAGTAATTGTTTATATGGAAATCTTTTAACACAAGCAAATTCTGATATTGAGCTTGGTTAGGTTTACTTTGTGTATCTTAATACTAAGTCAAAAACTAGAATAATGCTTCTTATCTGTTAAGTTCTGATGTTGGTAAAACTCATGGATGTACTAAGTGATGATAAGCCTCACTTATCAAAAGAAAAAGTAAAGAAAAGAAATAAATATCAGGTACTCCTCTGAGATCTAGAGAAAAATGTATGTGGAAGGGAAGACCCAAGTGCATTGCTGGTATTAATTAATATGCATTAGAAAAGCTAAATAAAATTTTCTTGGTGACTTTTCACATTCTCTGATTACTGGAGAAATACTCTGATAATAGCATAAATTCTGATAAGCAATCGTGACTCACGTACACTGAGAAGCCACTGTAAAAAGAAATTTCAGAAGATGCTAAAATGAGCACAAAACAGTTGAGGTGGATTCATGCATGACCTCATTCTATAGTAGACTTCAGACTAATGACAGATTTTGAGCAAAGTTCTTAGTTATGCCTTATTTCTAAGATGTACTGAAGTGAATCAGACTATACTGTTTGTCTGATATTTAGCTTAATGCACACACTTACACTCCATATGAATGATGAAAATTACTGTGGTGATCAATGTTATTTTAGATGAACAGTTTAAGTATCAGTTGCATAAATTTTAAGGACAAGTTCCGATGGAAGTTCTGATGATTAAGTTCTGTTAAAACCATATCAGTATTTGTGTGAAGAATTACAGAAATAAACATTCACTTTTTTGAGTAAAGGAGCCATATTCTGATGACTTTTAAATTCTGATAATAATCAAGTCCTGATGCTGACGTGGCAGTATTTATTTCCTTGATTTATTTTTAGATCAATACTTTAACGGTTATATGTTATCAGAATATTGGTTTAAGTGAGATAAAGACAGTAATAATCATTTGTTTAGTGGGAACAGTTTTTTTTGAAAAACTGCATGTGCATAGTAATCATTACTTATTTCCCGTGCCCATTAACTTTTGTCTTAACTGCTGCATGGCTGACAGGTGTAACGTCTGTTCCACTTCTCAATAACTGCTGTCAAGTGGAGTGTATAAGTAAAAGAGATAAAAGATTTTAAAATCTTTTATTTATATTTCTTTCTAACCTCTCTCTCTTTTCTCTTAATCTCTCTCTGACGGTTTTCTATACAGACATTTTATCAAACACCTTACAGGCACTCTTCTTTCTCACTTATTTCTCAATGGCACCCAAGGATATAATCTTTAATGGAGCAAAGTTCGTCCCCAACAACTATGCTGCCATTCTCACTAAGAGTGAAGCTCCTTCGGAACTTCATTTTATACAGGATTTCTTATCTCATAGTGAAATTGGGTTCGCTTTGACGCAACCATCCTATTTATCTGGAACTCAAATTTTGACATTTTGGCGTACAGGAATTTATGATGATGGTGGTAAGAATGGGACTCCAATTATCGTGTTTACAGCACAGGAGGTTGAGTACGTTGTTACTCCATCGACAGTTCGAAAAGCGTTACATCTACCTGAAAACTGCGAGTTTAGTTCTGCTGTTGAAGAGCCCCTGCTACAGCAAATGATGGCTAATCTTGGGTATGAACAGAGTTTGGCTAAGTTGGGTCAACTCAAACACCCATATATTTGAAAGGAATGGAGCTTCTTCTTCGATTGCATCACAGAGATGTTTGCCAACAAGTGCTCAGATTTTGATGCCATTCCTATTCTGACACAACAAATTGGGTATGCACTCTTAAACCAGTCTTTTTTTAAATATGCAAAGACTGTGTTATGTTTTATAGGAGATAGAATGAAAGAGGACAGGAATGTAGTTTACGTTGCTAGGTTATGTCAGTTAATTTACAGCTACTGTACATCAGATAAACCACAACCAGCAAGTGAACAAATAGAACCTTTTAGGTTAGCTAAGAGGGCTTTTACTGATCTGTTAACTGCTGACAACAAGAAGGGAGTTTTGAGACCCCTTAGGATTCCTTTATCAGTAAAACAAGCTCTGGTAAATGCTGATTATGATACCTATTCATGGTTATATCCTGATGTCCAACCCACCAACATACAACAACCATCAGCACCTACTACTATCACTCAACAACCACTCACATCAGAACATGCCAACCAGCCATCAGCACATAAACAAGTGAGCCTTCTTCTTCTAAATCCAAGAGGACAAAGACTGTACCTCAGACACAACAAAAGAGAAGGAAGATGATTCTGAGAGATGAATCTGATTATGAGGCACAGATTCAACCATCAGAACCTGTTGCTGAAGCAGCTGAGGAAGTGTCTCCTCAGAAAACAAAGGAAACTGGGAGTTCTAGGCCCCTCAAAAGGCTTAGAAAGATAAATTCTGATGACAAAGCTCCCAAAGTCTCTCCACCCTTGAAGAGATTGCAGAAACAAAGAGCTAACAGGGACATAGATGAGTCAGATTCAGAGGATGTGGAAGCAGCAGCTAAGGAAGGGGATCAGGAATCTTTGATCTCAAAGGAGCCAATTGTGATTGAATCCCTTCCATCTACACAACCAGAATTTTCTGAAGCCACTGAATCTACACCTCCACTGTCGCCAATTCAAGCTGAAGAAACTGCTCAAGATAGAGTGCCTACACCTTCTACGTCTCCTATTCACTCTCCAGTACATGCTGATAATCCAGGTACAAATGCTGAAATAGATATTCACAACTTGAATGTGCCTGAGGTTCTGTATTTGGAAGCTCCAACCATTTCTCAACACACTCCACCAGCAACTCCACTGCTAGATGCTGATGTCAATGCAGATGAATCTTCTATTGCTTCACATACAGTAATTCTATCACAAGATGCTGATACTGAAGATTCTGCAAGTTCTGTTACAGTAAATGCTGACAATACTGGTGAAGCTGCTACAAATGAAAATGATGATGCAGCTGGTCCTTCAGGACATGCACCTCTACAAATAGTTAATAAAGCTGATTTGATTAAAAAGTTTATGAGAAAGGATGCCCCAGTACCTTGGAGTGAAACTAACAGAGGAAGGGAATGGATCAAGGAGTGGAACAAAGTTATTTTATTCCTACTGCAAATATTCTTGCTGAGCACCTGGCTAAAGCTGATGAGATGCTAATGAATGATGACTTCAAAGCATAGCTCAGAGTTACTGCATTGAGTACCAGGAACCTTCAAGGTCAACACTCAATCACTCAAGCCAAGGTGAACAAAATTCAAGAAACACTGATTCAGCAAGACATGAACTTTAAACTGGATAAGAATAGATTTTTCAAGCCTGCCTTTAGCAGAGTTGAGGCTATTGAGAAAGCTCAGGAGAAACAGCAAGCTCAGATTGATGAAGTACTAAAGAATCAAGCTTCTCAACAAGTTCAAGTAAATGAAATTCAATCTTCAGTGGAATTACTTCTCTCTCTCCTATTACCTGATGATACCAAAAGGGGGAGAAAGTGATTAAGTCCAATTGCTCTACTGATTTAGCACTAAAGAAAAAGGATGATGGAGATGATGACCAGGGAAACTCTGAAAAGGGTAGAGGTCATGGTCAAGGCAAAGGCTCTTCATCTAGGAAAGCAAAAACTTCTACACAGAGATCAAGCTCTCATGCTGATAAAAGAATAAGTTCTGATAAGCAAGTTCTGACTAAGCCTGATGTTCTGATACAGGGTGAAAGTCAAGAATCACAGAAGTTTATGCAGACACTGAAGTTCAAGGGGAAGGAAACAACATTCTAGTATCAAGACCCCAAGTTACAGAAGCGGGATGAAGAAATTTCAAAAAGACTATTTCTCAAAGACAATCCAGGAATGGACTTTGAAAGTCTGAAGGAAGAAGAAGCCAGACTTAAAGCAGAAAATGTCAAATCCAAGTCTAAAGCTTTTATTACTGCAAAGAAACCTCCAAAGCCTAAGGGCATTATGATTAAACAGAAAACAAACTCTGAGGTAACCAAATCTGAATCCAAAGCCAAATCACGAGTAGAGGTAGATCCTAGGTTCAAGGGCAAAGCTAAAGTTGATGAATCTGTAAAGATATATATGCCAACTATGGATCTGGAAGCAAAATCTGATGAAGATACTAGTCTGATTTTGAAAAAGAAGAATATTCAAACAACCTCTGACAGAGCTCATATTGTTCAAGATCAGGACTTAGTAAATTCTGATATTACAATGAAGCAAGCAACCTCTGACAGAGCTCAAGTTGTCTTGACATCAGAAGAAAAGGAAACCTCTGACATTGCTCATGTTAAACCTTCAAAAATTCTACTACCTGGGTTTACTAAAGCTCAACAATCTACTCAATCTTTGAAGACTACATCAAGTGGTTTTGAAGCAAGAGTTATTCGAGGGAAGGAAGCTAGCGATAAAACAGGACTGGGTAATGTTGATGAGAGAAGAGTAAATAATTCTACCTTAGATCCTACATCTCTTTCTGAACCAGGAGTAGGGACAACTCCAGAAAGACTAAATCAATTGGAGTCTGTACAAATGGTCTACCACTCTATGTTAAAAGAAGATATCATGCTATACTTCATGACAGATGGGAGGGTATTCCAGATAAGAAAGGATGTTATTCGTTTGAAGTACTTTGAAGAATTGTAACATGTGCTATTTCTACTTCAAGTGAAAAATAGATCAATATATGGTGCTGCTAGTTACTTAAAATCTAATATTCAAAGGCAGAAGAAAATTTACTCTGTAAAGTTTGACAAGCCATATTATCCTAAGTACCCAGCTCACAATGGAGAACTAGTTGAGATGAAGCCTAATACTGCTAAAATCACTACTTTTTTGGGTATTAAGGGACTTGAATTTAATCTGTAGTCTGACAAAGCTTATCTGATCAAACTGGATCAGGATATAAGGAAAGCAAAGATTAATGATCTCAGGGCTGCTATCTTTCAGACAGGAGAAGATACAGTTGAACTTAAACTTGCAAAAAGGAGGATGCAGAATGAACTTGAATATGCTGAGAGGAGTTTATTAAAGAACTATCTCAGAACAACTCCTGACATTAGAGAGATCACACACTGAAGCCAAGTCAAGAACTACAGCTGATAAATTTTGAAGGATATACAGGTTAAAGCTGATATCAAACTTTAAGGATTGTAAAAGCTCTAAAGACTGTGAGTTGTAGTTATTTAATCAAATTCTCATATGCATTTTTACTTAATATTTTTGACATCATCAAATATCTATTGAACTTGTATATTATGCTAATTTACAAGTTGGGGGAGATTGTTAGATATATTTGTGATGTCATGTCTAATAATGATTTGTGTTTAGTTTTCAGATCTTGACTAACAGGATAAATCAGGACTTAACTGGAAATCAGTACTTATACTGAAGTCAGAACTTAAGATATCAGAATTTAAGGTATCAGAACTTAAGATATCAGAAGATATTTATTAGGAGATAATATCAGGACTTAAGAAGACATTCAGATAAGGAAGGCGGCTGATTGTAGGAAAGAAAATTAAGACAAACACAGGAAGGGATATGCATGGAGAATAATTCTATGAAGAATAGAAGACTTGGAGAAAAAGATAACTAATTGATATATTTTAGGATGCAGACTTATATTCGATATCAATTAGAAGATTATCTTGTAACTGTGTGTCTATATAAACACAGCATAGGGTTTACACTATAAGTGTTATCATAATCGAGAATATTATTCATTGTAACCCTAGCAGCTCTCGTGATATTTGTTCATCACTGAGAGAGAACGGTTCCATTGTAATACTGTTTTATTAATAAGATTATTGTGTGTTTCATACTTGTGTTCTTAATTCAATATGATTATAGTATACATTGTATTCAATCCCCTTCTACAGTGTGTGTGACCTAACATACAGTCATATCCTGGCAGTCTTCATCCTGATGCAAACCCTGATTGCATGCAGACCTGACGCCTTGGCAAATTCTGACTGACTTTGAATCCTAATCCTGATCCTAGAAAATCCTGATTTCTGACTTAGACATTTTCCAAAAACATCTTTAACATTGCTTACTGGGAGCATCTGCAACTTAGGCATAATTGTTGCTTTTATTGACACATATCATTTACTGGTGTTTTGGCAATTGGACTAACTGCAGGCTTCTTCTCATGTTCAGTGTTGAGAGTGGATTTTGTATCCTTCTTTTCTTTATCTTCATCAGCAATATCATGCTTGATGACAAGCTCCCATTCACTGAAATTCACCTCACAAGCTTTGAACAAGGGTGCATTCACCTTTTTTAGCACCACGGGAACATCATGGTTCATATTTTCCTTTTCCCTTGTCAATATCACTTTTCTTGTGGGATGCAACAGCCTCATAGTACGAGCTAATACCTATGTAAGCACATGGCTTGTTCTTCTGATGATATTGACCAACCAATTGAGATGTATTTTTTAATGATTTGAGCTTTAGATCATTTTTCTCAACTTTTGCTCTTAACACAGCTTTTACTTCCCCTGCACACTTCATTTTGTTCTTAAGGTATTCATTTTCCTGTCTAACTGCTTCTAGACTAACAAGCTGCAGTTCTAGTTCTTGTTTTTCAATCTCAAGTTTTTCATTGAATTTTGATAGCCTACTCACTTCCTCAGTAGCTACCATCATGCTTGTGTAAATATAAAACATTTCTACACTCATCTTTTCAACAGTTTCCTTATATTATGTAACATTTAAATCAATGGTGGTTTGGATAGGTACCTCAGATTTAGATGTAGATGACTCTCATTGCTCCAAGGCCATGAGAGCATAGTTTCCATATTCTTCAACATCATCTTCATCATCTGTGTCATCACAACTCTTACCTTCAGCAATACAAACTTTTCCCTGTTGTTTTCTCAGAAGTGATTCATACTTAGCTTCAAGCTCCAAATGAGCCTTTTCCTTCTTGACCTTCTTTGGCTTTATGCATTTTGTGGCAAAGTGACCATGTTCATCACAGTTGTAGCATCTAATCGTTGATATGTCCATAGATCCTGACTTGTAACCACCTTTGCTAGTTGTATTTGGTTGAGTCTTTCCTTTCCAGTTATTGTTGTAGAATGTTTGGCCTTTACCCTTAAAATACCTAGGCTTTTTCACTCTGATGTTTGAAATTTTTTTGCTAGATAAGCCAGAGACTTTTCCATTTCATCCAACTCATCAAGAGGATAGTAGTCATTATCTTCTAACTCCAAAATAACTTGTTTTTGAGGTTTCTCATTTTTCTGCTCAACAGCTTGAATAACTTGAGTCTAGGGTTCAATTTCATCTTCAGTCATTTTCTTGTCATTTACTATTAAGGCATTTTATACATCCACAACATGCCTTTGACTCACTTTTAATGACTTTCTTTGCATCATTTCCAGCTCATAGATTTTGAGAATACCATACAAAACCTCCAAAGTTATTATCCCTAGATCTATTCCTTCTCTTATTGCAAAGATCTTTCATTCCAAATGGTCAGGAAGAGTCAGCAAGATTTTAAGGTTAACTTTCTCAGCTTCGTAGTACTTGTCATGAAGCTGTAAGTCATTTATCAACTTGTTGAATCTTTCAAAGACCTTAATAATGCCTTTTTCTGTTATAGCCATAAAACCCTCATATTGTGAGACTAGAAACCTTATTTGATTTGATCTCACCTCCTCAGTACCTTCATATCTCTATCTTTTCCCAGATTTGCTTTGTTGTCTCACATTTGCTAATGTTGTTGTATATCACATTATCAAGAGATTCACTTTGTCAAAGATAGGGATCTTGATACTGCTAAGTTTCCGTGCACTCATACTTCCAAGATCTAATATGTTTACTGTCAGATTTTGCTCTAATACCACTTGTTAGGTATGAAGTGCAACACAGAGGAGGTGAATGTGTTTTATTGATTTTTGATTAAATGTGATAGTTTTTGTCTTATGGAACAAAACAGTTGAACGAATTTATAGTGATAAAATACTAGATGCATAAACACAAGCAATTTATCAAAAACTCACTTGATTTGTATTAAATCAAATTTCTTGCTAAAAATCTGTGTTCTTGAAAATAAGAACTCAGCCACTTCTCTTGAGAGAAGTACAAGATTTTTCTAGATCTGTTTGTTACAACTAAACAAAGGACCCGTGACATATTTTATAGATCAACATGCACGGTTTACATAACTTGCACTAAAATGGACTAACACATTTTTTAAAGCTACTTTTTCTATTTCCATTTCTAGTGTTAGCATATCTGTGCAGAATCTACTAGGTATATGACCCTCCTTTATCCATTTCATCTTGGCCCTTGATCTTGTATTCTTCAAGCTGCATTTGTAGGCTTTTCAATTCAATGATAGAATTGTTTGTTAACTGATAATCTTGGATCTTCAAGTTGTCTGTATTTTTAATTCTGAAGTTATTTGTCGAGATCTCTTTTGTTGTGTAAAGATGTCACATATCAATAAGTATTATTATCGATATCTCAAGTTATGTACATAGGCTTTTGACTTGTCAAGGTCTCCAGTTCTCTATAAGTAGAATGACTTTTTGATATCTCTAGTTCTCTATATAATCTTTGACTTGTCGATATCTCCATTTCTCTACATAAGGATTTGACTTGTCGATATCTCTAGTTCTCTATATGAGGAATTGACTTTTCGATATCTCCACTTCTCTACATTACCTTTTGACTTGACGATATCTTTAGTTCTCTACATGCAGATTGACTTGTCGATATTTCTTGGGACTTCTCTACAAGTCATTCCAGACTTCTCGATATACTTCTCTACATTCCTTGATCTGTGACTTATCGATATCTAACTTAGAACATTTTTCCTAGAATAACATTAATTAACTTGAAGCTTCTATACTTCTCTCTGAGGCATGATCATGATTGATCTTCTTCCAGCATTTATTTTCTTAGCTTGATGGTTGTTCATAGAAAAATCCTCCAGTCTAATCTACTTAGCATTTTTACAGACTTAAGAAATACAATTAAATAATATAATTGGATTATCATAAACTTATCCTTAGGGTTATTAAGATGACTAAGTCTTGTTATGTACAAGCATGACTTGCACAACACTGCACCATTGAGGGTCTTTCAGGCATTTAACCTTCCTCAAGATGATGTGCATACATTGATCGAGATCGAGATAATCTAATTGACCGTTGCTTGGGTCAATATGAATGGGTAATTATCTTAGTGTTTCGTTCATTTCTTTTTTGTGTATAAGTTTCCATTAGGGTCATAAATTATACTTGTTATCCTTTCATTTTGTCTTAATAATTTTTCTCAAATATTGGCCTTATCCTGGAGATGTTTAAGGCTGATGTTGAACAACTGAAAAGAGCTAGGGTAAACGTCGAGCTTGTGTCAGCTCAAGAGGTGAGGAAAGATGTAGAGAGGAAATTCCGTGAGCTGAAGCAGAAAATGATCGAATTAATGTTGTTATAAAAAGATAAGGAAGAATTTGATTCCAAGGTAGGAGACTTGGAAGGTCAGATTAAAGATTTGCAGCTTACTCGAACAGACGATGCCAGAAAAATCACTTCTCTACAGAAAGAAGTTGTTGACCTCCATGAATTGAATTCAATTCTTTCTACCAAGAATGTTGACTTGAAATTAAAGGTACAAAAGGATCTTGAAGACATAGGGAAAGCGTTCGGTGGTAGATATGGTCGTTGTTATAACAGGATCTCGGTCTCGACCTCGGTGTTGATCTCACATGTCATACTTTTGATCATTATCAGGCGACTATGCTATCGAGATAAACCCAGTTCATCCCCGAGACCAGGAGCCTGAAGTTTGAAGGCGAGGAATGCCTCATTTGAATTGTACCCTTATTGCCTCATCATGCTCACGCTCGAACATCTCTGGGTCCTCCTCCTCCATCTCAGGCTCCTCCTGATCCTCGGCATCTAGCAGTGCCTCATCATGCTCACGCTCGAACATCTCTGGGTCCTCTATCTCAGGCGCCTACACATTAAACGAGCTAAGTTACTATCATGATACTTATAAGGGTTCCCGTAAGGGTTTTAACTGTCAGCGCTACTTTAAGTAGTCCAACTATGAACTTGGCAAGAGTTCTTATCATCTTTGTGAGTTTATTATTATATCGTCGCATCATCTCTGAGGTTTATAACGCTTGGCTCTGATACCATTTCTGTAACACCCCCAGATCCGGGTCGTCACGGTCTTTCTTTCCACAATATCACTTAACTTAATTAATAATAAATAACCTCATGCTGTGACCCCACATTAACACACACCACAACACGTTATAGTCTCAGAGATGAAATTGAAATAGGTACAAGTCCTTGAATCCACAATTTAAAAGTTATTACAACCCAAAATGATTACTTGATAAGTTTACAGTTAATTGCCATTATCTGCCACAAGTTATAATTATACATAATTGATTCCCAAAAGTAGAATGCCTGATCTACAAATAGATCTACCTCTGCAGCTATAGCAGCTACGATATCAATGGGAAGATGCGGGACGCTTTCCACGCGCTTGCGCTCGGTCTGCTTGACTCTGACCATCTTTCCTAACTGTTGTTGTGTAATGAAGAAATGAAGCAAGAGTGAGCATTACAGCTTGCAAGATAATATATAGTATAAACAATAATGCAAGTATGTAAATGGATAACTTACTGGAAACCTTTATCGAGGGTAAGGTAATTACTTACTGGATATAAGCTTAAAGGAAGATGAAGTTACCAATTACTTCACTATACTTATACCATTTTAGAAATCTACTTGAACTACCACTGTTTGAGTATACTAAGTTTTCGAAGTTCATCACATAGGTGGGACTACAACATAAGACTTGAATAGATTCGACCTTTGAAATATTATTGAATGAAATAAAGTTACGAGATACTTCACGAAGTCCCGATATATATATATATATATATATATATATATATATATATATATATATATATATATATATATCCATATATATATATATCTCATACATTTCCTGAAAACCTCTGTCATGTAAAGTATGCACAGAGTTGCAATATCCAATTAATTTGGAAAGAAAAGAATTTTGGCATAAACCTGATATCTTGCTGATCAGGCAAAGATACCAATAAGTAACCTTTTCTACTAGTAGATGGATGAATTCCCCACTGGTCATCACCCTGGCCGCATTAGGACCTATGCTGGACTGCCACTCAGCCACTTACGCATTGATGGACTCCCACTGAGCCACTTACACTTTCATGGACGCCCACTGAGCCCATGTTGCTTATGCCGACTCAAATAGATGGACTTACTTCCCGAACGTTGGGCAAGTAATCAAAATGTTTTCTCAAAACAGCAACCTTGTTGCGAGTATAAAATATACCACAGAGCCGGATCCCTCAGGTTTTGAGCGAGTATTTAAATCCCCTTTGAAAGGAAGATATTAAATATAAAAATGAGTTTTGGGATCCGTTCTAACTTTCAAAATCATTTTGAAGACTCGAAAATATTTTTAAGAATGTTTGGAGTAATGCTGATTTAATAAAATAAATCAGTCCTGATATGTTGGAGAATATCTGAATATTATTATTTAAATAATATTCCCATAAAGGATAATCTCTATAAAAATAATTGAAGTAGAAGTTTTAATACTTATACTAGAAATGAATAATAAATAACCAAAGATATACTTATACGAAAGTACGATCTTTATTTGAATAATCGAAAATAAGTTTGATTATCGAAACATTATTCTTTAATAAAATAAAGAATATTAATTAGTAAAATAAGTGGAGTCATAAGTCCTCAAATGAATATTCAAAACAATATTCATTAAATAAAATGAGCGGAGTCATAAGTACTCGAATGAATATTCAAAATAATATTCATTAAATAAAATAAGGGAGTCATAAGTCCTCGAATGAATATTCAAAATAATATTCATCAAATAAAATAAAGTTATCGAATAAACCTTATTCGATTAATAGTTTTGAAAACTATTTATATATATACATATACTATACTCGGGAACATCGACTCCCGGTTTAGAAAAATGTTCACCTTTGGGTCCCCTATACTAAGGGTATACGCAGCTACTGCTTATCTCTAGCATAGGTATTATGCAGTTTATAAGCATTGAATCAACAATTAGATATCAAGATTACGAAACAGGCATGCATATAAACCATATCAGCATGCTCCAATATATCGCAAGATTTGCTAATAACAACCATGCATCTATCACAAGATAATGCATATACATATATACATCACAACAACAGTATAACGGGTAGAAAACTTGCCTGAGCGACTGGGGGTGGTAAAAGGCTTGGGACGAGTCTGGTAACCTATAAACAACATATAAGTTGAAATTAAATCAAAGTCACTTAAGAATCTATACTTTAACCAATTAGACCCTAACGTTCGCTTTTGCGCTTAACGATTCACTTAAGTCGCTCGAGTACCCTCGGCTCCACCATTTTTAATAAATTAACCATTAAGAATTTTAAGGCTATTCTTTCGCGAGTACCCTACCAACTGCCTAATCCACTTTACATAATTGTTTCATACCCCAATTAGTCATTTAAGGGCCTTAACCAAGGTTTCAAAGTAAGGTGAGGGGTAATGGTTCGTTCGCGAAACGCCGCTACTTAAAACAGTCGTTTCTCCTAAACCGTACATCGGATTCAAGCGAACCACATATCAAAATGAATCTCGTAACATGAACTATCTAATCATGGCAATGGTCAAAACCTAACAGTGAGTTCACGGGTCCTGGAGTTAAGAACAAAAACAGTCTAAGGTAAATTGGGCATTACGACGGCTATGTTTACGCGATTACTAAATTTGTACCACTCCAAATCAATCTACAATCAACCCACAATCATTACTACAACCAAACTCCATTCATACTTTACTACAACAGCCCCAACATCTCAAGATTTCGAATTTATACTACCTTCAAACATGAACTAAAAGCTATACTTAAGTTCATTAACCAATAATCAAGATTTACAACTTCAAACTCATTACAAATCCAACCACACTCTAAGTATACAAGAATCATGCTTCTCATGAACCATACCAAACATAAAAACTCTAAATATTCAAAAGTAGGGCTAGGGTATGAGATTATACCTTCCTTGGTGAGTAGAAGTAACTAAGGAGCTTGAAACAACCTTTGAAAATCCTTACTAAAGCTTTATCTAAAGAAAACACAAGATCAAAATTTTCAAGATCTTGAAAACATTATTCACCCTCTTCTTCCATGAATTATTGGAAGAGATTGTGAAGGAAATGGAAGCTTAGATTCATAGGATAGCTATATCTATGTACAAGGAACCTTGGATAATTACCTCACAATTTAACAATGCTTGGAACTTGAATTTGGATTTTCTTTTCTTTGAAGAAATGGAGAAGCCGGGAGCTTCTTGCTTGAATAATGAAAATTCAACTTGTGTTTTTGTGTTATGATTTGTTTTGGATTGGTTGCTTCCTTTTGTTGTTAATTAGATTGTTACCATGGTAAAAATTGTGTGGCTCACAATCAACCAACCAATCCTTCCCACTTTGTCATGCTTATGTCATCTGCTTATGTCATCTTGTTACACTTGTCTTCCTCTTGTTGGTGTGATGACATCATCATCCACTAACCTCTTTGATTAACTCCTAATTACTTGGCTAATGATCGCTGATCTGTTATACGGTTCGCTTAACTTTCGTTCTCGTTTATCGTTTGAGGGATCATACCCGGGATCTTATTACTTGGGTTCCCCTAAACCCTTCTCAATATTTTATATTCCTTTTTATGATCCCCTCTTAAAATCCTTGAATTTAAATCCTTTTTATCCTGTTACTTTATACTCAATTCTTTCTGTATCTGGTGGATTTTCGAGAAAAATCAAAGTGTTCGAATTTGGATTCTGACGATCTTTACATACACTTATATACCATATAGAGTACTAATAAGATCTCAGAATATCAATAAAAGAACCCCTACATAGTGTGGCATGAAAGGTTTTCTTATTCAGCATAAGCAAAATCACTATTCATAAGGGTTACAAAAAGTCCAAAATTTTGGGGTTATTACAATCTCCCCTCCTTAAAAGGATTCCGTCCCGGAATCAAATAGAAAACAAATGGGGGTACATTTCTAGCATTGCGCTCTCTAGTTCCCAAGTTGATTCTTCCACATTATGATCCTGCCATAGCACTCTGACTAGCTTGATCACTTTGTTCCAAAGCACCTGCTCCTTATCCATAATCTTTACTGGTTTCTCCACGTAAGTCAGATCTTGTTGCATATCCACCTGCTCGTACTCCACTATGTGTCTGGCATCCCGATGATACTTCCTTAGCATTGACATATGGAACACATTATGAACTTGTTGTAGGTTCGGGGGTAAGGCTAGCTCGTAAGCACACTTCCCAATCCGTCTTAGTATCTCAAAAGGTCCAATGTATCTTGGGCTTAGTTTCTCTTTCTTTATGAACCTTATTAATCCCTTCCAAGGGGATACTTTTAGCAGTACTAAGTCCCCTACTTCATATTGCTTGTCCTTTCGAGCTAGGTCCGCATATTTCTTCTGTCTGTCTTGGGCTGCTACCAGCCGTCCTCTGATCAGATCCACTATTTCTTTGGTCCTTTGGACCACTTCGGGTCCGAGCATCTTCCGCTCTCCTACTTCATCCCAGTATAAGGGAGATCGACACCTTCTTCCGTACAGGGCCTCGTAAGGCGGCATTCCGATGCTGGCATGAAAGCTATTGTTATAAGAAAACTCGATCAATGGCAAGTGATCATCCCAACTTCCTTTAAAGTCTATTGCACAGACTCTCAACATATCCTCTACTGTCTGGATGGTCCTTTCACTTTACCCGTCTGTTTGGGGATGGTAAGCGGTACTCATGTTTAATTTGGTCCCCGCACATTCTTGAAAGCTTCTCCAAAATCTGGAGTTGAATCTGGGGTCTCGGTCTGAGACAATGGACGCTGGGACTCCATGTCGCATCACTATTTCCTTAAGGTAAATGTCCACCAGTCTATCGACCATGTATCTCTCATTGATAGGAATGATATGAGCTGACTTTGTCAGTCGGTCTATAATTACCCATATGGCATCATGATTGGCTTTCGTCCTTGGTAAGCCGACAATAAAATCCATGGCTATATGTTCCCATTTCCATTCAGGAATCTCCAGGGGTCGTAAGAGCCCACTTGGTCTCTGGTGCTCTGCCTTTACTCTTTGGCAAGTCAAATATTTGCTTACCCATTCTGCTACGTCCCTCTTCATGTTGGGCCACCAGTAATATTCCTTTAAATCCCTATACATCTTGGTGCTCCCCGGGTGAATGGAATACCTTGAACTATGGCTTTCATCCAAAATCTTGTGTTTAAGCTCTTGAACATTCGGAACCCAAATCCTGTAGGAATACCTCATTATCCCCTTATCATCTCTCTCAGTATGGATCTCTTCTCCAGTCATTGACTCTCTGCCTTCATTCATTACTTTTTCTTGGCACAATCTAATCTTTTCCAATAACTCTGGTTGCATCGAGATCTCAAACAGCTTTTCAGTTCCGGCTCCGGTTACCTTTACTTCTATTTCCATTCTCTCGAAATCCTTTATCAATTCTTCCGAATTCATTATCATTCTGAGTCTTTCCTTCCTACTAAGGGCGTCAGCCACCACATTAGCTTTCCCTGGATGATAGAGAATCTCACAATCATAGTCCTTGATTAGCTCTCACCATCTCCTGGCGCATGTTGAGCTCTTTCTGCGTGAATATGTACTTGAGGCTCTTATGGTCTGTGAAAATCTCGCACTTCTCTCCATACAAGTAGTGCCTCCAAATTTTTAAGGCAAAAACTATTACCGTGAGCTCAAAGTCATGAGTAGGATATCTAATCTCGTATTTCTTCAGTTGTCTCGACGCATACGCAATCACCTTACCGTGCTGCATAAGCACACACCCTAATCCTTTGTGCGACGCGTCACTATATATTACAAAATCTCCTTTTCCGTATGGCAATGCCAACACCGGGGCCGTTACCAACCTTTTCTTCAATTCTTGAAAACTGTTCTCACATTTTTCTGTCCATTCAAACTTCTATGTCTTACGAGTAAGTTGTGTCAAAGGGGCTGCGATCTTCACAAAGTCATATACAAATCTACGATAGTAGCCGGCCAATCCTATGAAACTCCTTACCTCTGTGGGTGTGGTTGGCCTTTCCCAATTTGAGACCGCCTCTATCTTGGAGGGGTCGACCAATACTCCTTCTTTATTGATCACGTGTCCTAAAAATTGTACTTTATTCTGCCATAATTCACACTTCGAGAATTTGGCAAATAACTGTTCCTCTCTGAGTATTCCTAGAGCTATCCTCAAATGCTCTGCATGTTCTGCCTCGGTCCTTGAGTAGATTAAAATATCATCGATAAAAACTATCACACACTTGTCCAAGTACTTCTTGAATACTCTGTTCATTAAATCCATGAAAGCCGCTGGGGTGTTGGTTAGTCCAAAGGACATTACCAAGAACTCATAGTGCACATACCTGGTACGGAACGTGGTCTTGGGAATATCTTCGGGTTTAATCTTTAGTTGGTGATATCCAGTTCTCAGGTCAATCTTGGAAAAGTAAACAGCATCCTTTAGCTGGTCGAACAGATCGTCTATTCTGGGTAACGGGTACCGGTTCTTTATGGTTAGCTTGTTCAACTCTCGGTAGTCGATGCACAGCCTCATGCTCCCATCTTTTTTCTTAACAAATAATACCGGTACTCCCCACGGAGACACATTGGGTCTTATCATACCATTATCCAAAAGTTCTTGTAATTGGGTAGCCAGTTCCTTCATTTCTAATGGGGCTAACCGGTAAGGTGCCTTTGAAACTGGCGCCATCCCTGGGGCCAATTCAATAGCAAATTCAATCACTCTATCGGGTGATAGTCCCGAAAGGTCTTGTGGGAATACATCTTCAAATTCGTTGACTACCGGAATATCTTGCAAGTTGGGCACCTCCTTTTATGTGTCCACCACATAGGCTAGGTAAGCCTCATTTCCTTTTCGTAGCATCTTATTAGCCTGGGCCATGGTCAAAAGTTTCTGCATCTGCCTCTTCCCTCTGAATATGACTCCTTTCTTCCCTGGGATATTCAGCTTACCTTTCTTCCCTTTACAGTCTATATGAGCATCGTTGCTAGATAGCCAGTCCATTCCCAGAATTACGTCAAATTCCCCTAATTTAAAAGGAATAAGATCAACACTAAAAGATTGTTCCCCTATGCCTAACTCACAGGCGGGGTGAATCTGGTTAATAGGAATAATTTCATGGTTGGTTATTTCCACTTGCAAGGGTTCTATCAAGGGTTCAGCCTTAAGTCTTAATTTATGCGCAAATTCCTTTGATATAAAAGATTTAGTTGCTCCAGAATCAGATAAAACATTTGCACTGACTGAATTTAGAGAAAGGGTACCTGCTATCACATCTGAGTCTTTCATAGCATCTCGCACTGTCATGTTGAAAGTCCTCACGGTAGGTGCCTTATTGGAGGCAGCCCTGCTGGCTCCCGAAGCTGCTGGTTTGTTCATTGGGCATTCCCTCTTCCAATGACCCGGGCGTCCACACTGATGACAAGTGGTGGTTGGAAAGACGGCAGGGGTTGACGAAGGGCACTTAGTTGAATAGTGACCCTCTCGACTGCACTTAAAGCAGGTTACTAGCTTTCCCTTACACTCCCTAGAATGCATCATTCCGCAAGTGTTACAGGCTGGCAATGGGGGTCGAGACTGGTTGGAATAGGACATTCTTGACTTCTGGCCGCTCTGGCTTATATTCACACTCACGGGCCGCTTAAACCCAGTGCTCCTTCCCGGTAGGGACACTACTCCTCGATTAAATCTAGTTGGGAAGCTCCCTCCTGCGGAACCTCCACCCATGCTCATACTTTTCCTCTTTATTCCCTTCTTCTCTCTTTTCCTCTGCATCTGTTCACTTCCGGCTTCTGCAATTGTTGCCTTTTGCACCAAAGTGGCATAATTTGTAAGCTCAAGGATTGCCACCCTATTCTGAATCCATGGTTTCAGTCCCTGCTGAAACCTCCTAGCTTTCTTTTCCTTGATGCTTACAAACTCCGGCACAAACCTTGATAACTCAGTAAATTTTCCTTCGTACTCTGCCACAGATAAATTATTCTGCTTTAGCTCCAAGAACTTGAGCTCCATCTGGTTCTCCATAAACCTCAGGAAATATTTTCCCAAAACAACTGAATGAACCTCTCCCAGGTTATGATAGCATCTGTCTCCATGTTTTTCTTGGCCTCCCACCAGTAGTTGGTCTCTCCTTTCAGAAGGTAGGTAGCAAATACAGTCTTCTGTGCCTCATCGGTACTCATAATCTCAAAGGATTTCTCCATTTCCTTTAGCCATGCCCTTGCCTCAACTGGGTCGGCTGATCCGTGGAACTCAGGGGGCTTAAGGAACTTGAAAGCCCTGAAAGAGTTTGCCACAACATTGTTATTTCCTTGAGGGGGTGGGTTGGGTTGACGTTCCAAGTTCTGCCTTAGTAGTTGCATGAACTGCCCCATGGGATCCATGCCTGGGTTTGGTACCTGTTGCTCAACCTCAGTTTCTCCTTCTCCAGCCTCTATCTCAAATCCTTCAACATCAAATGTTTCATCCTCCTCTTCATACTGGGAGTCATCCTGTTCAACATAATCCTCATCTTCCTCTTCACTGTGTTCTTGGTTTCTACCATCCTGGTTATGGCTTCCCTGGTCCTCAAACCCAGGGTTCGCCCTAGTTCCAATCCTTCTTGGCGGCATGATACTGATAATTTTTGGGAAAATTCAACGTTAGGTCACAATCATACATAATATTGTGCATTGCACAGTTTCTATAATGGGAAGAAGGTATCTCACAATTCTATTATATTATGACAGTTCTAAAAGAAGTGCAGTAATAATAATGATAAAAACAGTGATCTCGTCCTTAAGGAACGGAACTGAAAGGAAACAAATATATACATAATACGAGGAATACATAGTTCGATCTGGTCAAAAGTACAACAGTGCTACAATCATCTGCCCAAAAAGTGAAATGCATAAGTCTATCTGTCTAGTCAGAGAAAGGGATACTATATACAAGTCAACTATCCCGGAAAATTGGCTCTTACTATGGCCTCGACTAACTAGATGACTAGACTACCATATCACTGGTCATAAATCAAACACCGGAGTGGGTCAGCTCCCACACTCTTTCCATCGCACGACGGAAAATGTAGTCAGCCTGCCTTCTGGAGATCCTGCCATGCCTGTCTCCCTGAAGTGATCGGAGTCTCGCACGGGCCGTGAGCTCTATCCCCGTCAGCTTTCTCCTCAAGGATCGGGGTATGGTAGCTCTAGCCTCATGAGCTCGGACACGCCTACCATCCCTCTCCGCATCCAACTCCCTCCTGACCTCATCCAGTCGGGCCTCAGCAACAGCCACTCGAGTCCTCAGAACATCCTGAACATAGCTGTGAGCTAACAAAGACTGCATATGGGCAGGGTCGAGAGGTGATGAATCCGGAGCCGCTGGGGGAGCCTCCTCGGTCTGCCTAGGCTCGGGAGTATGGGTCTCAAAGCTGTCATCATAGGCTCTCCAAGATAGTGGTGGAGGGGTAGGGGCTCTGACCACCGAGAGTGAGGGTAAAGGGTACCAGTGTACTCTACCATAGCTAAGACATGCTCCTCAGCTACTGGGACCTCATCCGGGTCCTCCTCATCTGAAATCGCAATAACCTCTGTCTTTGACTCTTCTGAGGGGTCCTCCTCCTCCATCTCAGGCTCCTCCTGATCCTCGGCATCTAGCAGTGCCTCATCATGCTCACGCTCGAACATCTCTGGGTCCTCTATCTCAGGCGCCTACACATTAAACGAGCTAAGTTACTATCATGATACTTATAAGGGTTCCCGTAAGGGTTTTAACTGTCAGCGCTACATTAAGTAGTCCGACTATGAACTTGGCAAGAGTTCTTATATCTTTGTGAGTTTATTATTATATCGTCGCATCATCTCTGAGGTTTATAACGCTTGGCTCTGATACCATTTCTGTAACACCCCCAGATCCGGGTCGTCACGGTCTTTCTTTCCACAATATCACTTAACTTAATTAATAATAAATAACCTCATGCTGTGACCCCACACTAACACACACCACAACACGTTATAGTCTCAGAGATGAAATTGAAATAGGTACAAGTCCTTGAATCCACAATTTAAAAGTTATTACAACCCAAAATGATTACTTGATAAGTTTACAGTTAATTGTCATTATCTGCCACAAGTTATAATTATACATAATTGATTCCCAAAAGTAGAATGCCTGATCTACAAATAGATCAACACATGCAGCTATAGCAGCTACGATATCAATGGGAAGACGCGGGACGCTTCCCACGCGCTTGCGCTGGGTCTGCTTGAGTCTGGCCATCTTTCCTAACTGTTGTTGTGTGATGAAGAAATGAAGCAAGAGTGAGCATTATAGCTCGCAAGATAATATATAGTGTAAACAATAATGCAAGTATCTAAATGGATAACTTACTGGAAACCTTTATCAAGTGTAAGGTAATTACTTACTGGATATAAGCTTAAAGGAAGATAAAGTTACCAATTACTTCACTATACTTATACCATTTTAGAAATCTACTTGAACTACCACTGTTCGAGTATACTAAGTTTTCGAAGTTCATCACATAGGTGGGACTACAACATAAGACTTGAATAGATTCGACCTTTGAAATATTATTGAATGAAATGAAGTTAAGAGATACTTCACTAAGTCCCGATATATATATATATATATATATATATATCATACATTTCCTGAAAACCTCTGTCATGTAAAGTATGCACAGAGTTGCATTATCCAATGAATTTGGAAAGAAAAGAATTTTGGCATAAACCTGATATCTTATTGATCAGGAAAAGATACCAATAAGTAACATTTTCTGCTAGTAGATGGACGAATTCCCCACTGGTCATCACCCTGGCCGTATTAGGACCTATGCCGGACTACCACTCAGCCACTTACGCATTGATGGACTCCCACTGAGCCACTTACACTTTCATGGACGCCCACTGAGCCCATGTTGCTTATGCCGACTCAAATAGATGGACTTACTTCCCGAACGTTGGGCAAGTAATCAAAATGTTTTCTCAAAACAGCAACCTTGTTACGAGTATAAAATACACCACAGAGCCGGATCCCTCAGGTTTTGAGCAAGTATTTAAATCCCCTTTAAAAGGAAGATCTTAAATATAAAAATGAGTTTTGGGATCCGCTCTAACTTTCAAAATCATTTTGAAGACTCGAAAACATTTTTAAGAATGTTTGGAGTAATGTTGATT
This sequence comes from Apium graveolens, assembly GCF_009905375.1. NCBI lineage: Eukaryota > Viridiplantae > Streptophyta > Magnoliopsida > Apiales > Apiaceae > Apium > Apium graveolens. The sequence continues at coordinate 219,950,093 of NC_133654.1, forward strand.
TAATAAAATAAATCAGTCCCGATATGTTGGAGAATATCTTAATATTATTATTTAAATAATATTCCCATAAAGGATAATCTCTATAAAAATAATTGAAGTAGAAATTTTAAGACTCATACTTGAAATGAATAATAAATAACCAAAGATATACTTATACGAAAGTACGATCTTTATTTGAATAATCGAAAATAAGTTTGATTATCGAAACATTATTCTTTAATAAAATAAAGAATATTATTTAGTAAAATAAGTGGAGTCATAAGTCCACAAATGAATATTCAAAATAATATTCATTAAATAAAATGAGCGGAGTCATAAGTACTCGAATAAATATTCAAAATAATATTCATTAAATAAAATAAGCGGAGTCATAAGTCCTCGAATGAATATTCAAAATAATATTCATTAAATAAAATAAAGTTATCGAATAAACCTTATTCGATTAATAGTTTTGAAAACTATTTATATATATATACATATACTATACTCGGGAACATCAACTCCCGGTTTAGAAAAATGTTCACCTTTGGGTCCCCTATACTAAGGGTATACGCAGCTACTGCTTATCTCTAGCATAGGTATTATGCAGTTTATAAGCATTGAATCAACAATTAGATATCAAGATTACGAAACAGGCATGCATATAAACCATATCAGCATGCTCCAATATATTGCAAGATTTGCTAATAACAACCATGCATCTATCACAAGATAATGCATATACATATATACATCACAACAACAGTATAACGGGTAGAAAACTTGCCTGAGCGACTGGGGGTGGTAAAAGGCTTGGGACGAGTCTGGTAACCTATAAACAACATATAAGTTGAAATTAAATCAAAGTCGCTTAAGAATCTATACTTTAACCAATTAGACCATAACGTTCGCTTTTGCGCTTAACGATTCACTTAAGTCGCTCGAGTACCCTCGGCTCCACCATTTTTAATAAATTAACCATTAATAATTTTAAGGCGATTCTTTCGCGAGTACCCTACCAACTGCCTAATCCACTTTACATAATTGTTTCATACCCCAATTAGTCATTTAAGGGCCTTAACCAAGGTTTCAAAGTAAGGTGGGGGTAATGGTTCGTTCGCGAAACGCCGCTACTTAAAACGGTCGTTTCTCCTAAACCGTATATCGGATTCAAGCGAACCACATATCAAAATGAATCTCGTAACATGAACTATCTAATAATGGCAATGGTCAAAACCTAACAGTGAGTTCACGGGTCCTGAAGTTAAGAACAAAAACAGTCTAAGGTAAATTGGGCATTACGACGGCTATGTTTACGCGATTACCAAATTTGTACCACTCCAAATCAATCTACAATCAACCCACAATCATTACTACAACCAAACTCCATCCATACTTTACTAGAACAGCCCCAACATCTCAAGATTTCGAATTTATACTACCCTCAAACATAAACTAAAAGCTATATATAAGTTCATTAACCAATAATCAAGATTTACAACTTCAAACTCATTACAAATCCAACCACACTCTAAGTATACAAGAATCATGCTTCTCATTAACCATACCAAACATAAAAACTCTAAATATTCAAAAGTAGGGCTAGGGTATGAGATTATACCTTCCTTGGTGAGTAGAAGTAACTAAGGAGCTTGAAACAACCTTTGAAAATCCTTACTAAAGCTTTATCTAAAGAAAACACAAGATTAAAATTTTCAAGATCTTGAAAACACTATTCACCCTCTTCTTCCATGAATTATTGGAAGAGATTGTGAAGGAAATGGAAGCTTAGATTCATAGGATAGCTATATCTATGTACAACGAACCTTGGATAATTACCTCACAATTTAACAATGCTTGGAACTTGAATTTGGATTTTCTTTTCTTTGAAGAAATGGAGAAGCCGGGAGCTTCTTGCTTGAATAATGAAAATTCAACTTGTGTTTTTGTGTTATGATTTGTTTTGGATTGGTTGCTTCCTTTTGTTGTTAATTAGATTGTTACCATGGTAAAAATTGTGTGGCTCACAATCAACCAACCAATCATTCCCACTTTGTCATGCTTATGTCATCTGCTTATGTCATCTTGTTACACTTGTCTTCCTCTTGTTGGTGTAATGACATCATCATCCACTAACCTCTTTGATTAACTCCTAATTACTTGGCTAATGATCGCTGATCTGTTATACGGTTCGCTTAACTTTCGTTCTCGTTTATCGTTTGAGGGATCATACCCGGGATCTTATTACTTGGGTTCCCCTAAACCCTTCTCAATATTTTATATTCCTTTTTATGATCCCCTCTTAAAATCCTTGAATTTAAATCCTTTTTATCATGTTACCTTATACTCAATTCTTTCCGTATCTGGTGGATTTTCGAGAAAAATCAAAGTGTTCGAATTTGGATTCTGACAATCTTTACATACACTTATATACCATATAGAGTACTAATAAGATCTCAGAATATCAATAAAAGAACCCTTATATAGTGTGGCATGAAAGGTTTTCTTATTCAGCATAATCTGCAAAATCATTATTCGTAAGGGTTACAAAAAGTCCAAAATTTTGGGGTTATTACATCCATTGTCAGTTACCATAATGCGTGGAATACCGCATCTAAAGACTATAAATTCAATAAAAAAAATATCATATCCCTCCAATTTTTGACAGCGGCTTGGCTTCGACCCATTTGGTCGCATAGTCATAGGCCATGATGATGAATTGAGCTTGGGATTTTGAGTTTGAAAATTGACCTAACAGGTCGATATTCCACTGGAAAAAAGGGCATAGGTTGATTATCGGGGTCAGGAATGTTGGCGGTTGGCGAACAACTCGTGAGTGTAGTTGACATGATTTGCATCAACGTAAATACTCCTTTTAGTCCTTACGCATTGTGGTCCAGTAGAAACTTTATCTCATTATCTTGAACGCTAAAATATTTCCTCCGACGTGTTCTCCGTAAATCCCAGTGTGCATCTCTATCATAGATAAATTTGCCTAATCTGGACTAAGGCATCGTAAGAGAGGTGCAAAAAAGGCCCGCCTGTAAAGGACACCATTTGAGACACGATAGTTTTTTGACTTGACCACCAATGACCTGGCTTCGCTCTTCGATTCCAGAAGATCATTGTGTAAGATCAGATTAAGCAGTGGGCTTCGCCAGTCAAGAGATGAAGTGATTTTATTGATAGTGGGTATATCAATAAAGGGTATAGATAACTCTTCTGTGTAGATCGGTTCTGCCAATACAAGGTTTATGGAAGATGTAAGTTTTGCTAAAACATCCACCCATTGGATTTCGCATCGATCAATGTTCGCTATTGTCCATGATGTGAACTGAATTGTTATGGATTTTGCTAGTTACATATAGGCTAATATTTTGTCATTGTGGGTCTTAAACTCTCTCGTGATTGTGCTTTACCACCTGCTGTAAGTCTACAAAGATGTCAATAATTTTTACTTCAAGGGCGACTGCCAACCGTAGACCGGCCAACATAGCCTTGTACTCTACGAAGTAGTTATTGGCCGGAAACCCTAGCTTAACCACTTGTTTAACTTGGAATCCGTTAGGACTGACCAAAATTATTCTCGGCCAACTGGAATCGGCGATCAATGAACCGTCGATAAATAATGTCCATGTTCTAGATGTGTCTATGGTTGCCGGGGATGCAGATTATAAAAATTGGCATTCCATTATGAAACTGAATGGGACTTGAGCTTTAATGGTCAAGCGAGGTCGGTATTGAATGTGGAACTGGCTAAGCTCTATTTTCCATGCCGACAATCGACCTATCATATCTGGTTTATCTAATATTCGTTTCAACGGCTGATTTATCATGACCAAAATTTCACGTCCTTGAAAATAATGGTGGAGTTTAGGAATTGCGATGACAAGTGAGTAAACCAATTTTTCCACTTGAGGATATCGTGATTTTTCCTCAGTGCATGGTTGATGTAGTAGATTGGGGATTCCATCTCTTCACTGCTCTTCACAAGGACGACGGCCACAGTCAGGTCACCTGCAGAGAGAGACGCCTTTAATGGTTCACCAAGATGTGCCTTATCCAATATTGGAGAATTCATTAAGAAATATTTCATTTCTTTAAATCCGGATTGACATTCCTCATTCCACTCAAGTTTTGAAGTTTTGGTAGCATTTTTCATTATTTGGAAGAAAGGGAGACAACATTTCGACGACTGAGGGATAAATCTTCGCATTATAGTTATATAGCATGTCAACCGATGTGCTTCTTTTATCATTGTGAGATCTTCCATTTGGATTTTGGCTTTGAATTGTGAGGGATCAGCTTCAATTCCTTGATGTGTGATCCAGAATCCCAAAAATTTGCCTGTTGTGAGGCCAAAGGAGCATTTGGTAGGGTTGAGCCTCATATTGTGGAGTCTGACATTTGTAAAAGTTTCCCTCATGTCTGCGATATGGTTTATTGCTTTTGTGATTTTGTGATCATGTCATCAACGTACACTTTCATATTACGAATAATTTATGAGCCTAAAATGGTAACCATCATTTCCTGAAAGGTCGCGCTTGCATTGATTAGTCCAAAAGGCATGACACGATATCCAAACACACCTTGATGAGTGATGAAAGTAGGTTTTTCCTAGTCTTGAGAGTCCATCTTTATTTATTTGTAGTCAAAAAAGGCATCAATAAACGAGATCAGCTCGTGACTCGCGGTATAGTCGATCAATTGGTCGATATTTGACAGAGGCTAACTATTTAAATCAGAACAATCCATGCACATTCTCCACTTTCCATTGCTTTTTTTACCAACACCACGTTGCAAATTCACGTCAAAAATTTCGTTGGCTCTATAAACGAGGCCTCGAGTAATTTGTCAATTTCAGCAATGGCTGCACATTTTTTGTTAGAAAATACACTGCATTTTTGACATACGACCCGAGCTTTGTCGTTGACATATAGTGACTATCGCGTGATAATGTCGGGAATTCCAGGCATGTCTTTGGGGTCTCAGGAAAAAATATCTGAGAATTCATGAATCAAATATATAATTTATTGTCAAATAGGATTTTGTAAAGATTTCCAACCAAGCCCACCAAAACTGAAGAAACTCAAAAGACTCAAACCCACAGTCGATATGAGACTATCAGGGTTCCCATACTGAGACCTTCTGAGTATCCCATATGGAAAGTGAAGATGGCTATATTTCTGGAAGCTACAGATCCAGAATACCTTGACAGAATTAATGCAGGACCACATAAGCCTACCAAGCTCTCTGTTGTAGTTGCTGACCAACTAGCAAAGACCATAGCGAAGGAGAAAGGTGAGTACACAGCTGAAGACATCTCATCTATTGCCAAGGATGCAAAGGTAAGACATTTGCTGCATAGTGCCATTGATAATGTCATGTCAAACAGGGTAATACATTGCAAGACTGTAAAGGAGATATGGGAAGCTCTTGAGATAAAGATGCCAGGGAACTGATGCAATTAAGAACAGGAGGATTATACTCACTCAAGAGTATGAGCACTTTGACTCAAAAGCTGATGAGTCTTTAACTGACTTATATGACAGGTTTGTCAAACTCTTGAATGATCTGTCACTGGTGGACAAGGAATATGATCTTGAAGATTCAAATCTAAAATTCCTTTTAGCTCTTCCTGAAAATTGGGATTTGAAGTCTACTACCATAAGAGACAACTATGATCTTACTGAAACTACTCTTGATGAAATTTATGGTATGCTCAAGACTTATGAACTTGAGATGGATCAAAGGAGTAAGAGGCATGGAAGAAAGTCAAGGATAGTTGCTCTTAAGGCTGAGGAGGAATCTCCTAAAATGGCTGCCTCAAAAAGGGGCAAAGGAAAGGCTCTCATCATAAAGTCTGATTCAAAGTCATCATATTCTTATAATGATGATTCAGAAACTGAAAGTTTACCTGAGATGGATGCTGATGAAGAGATGATGAAATTGTGTGCTCTTATGGTAAAGGGTATCACAAAAATAGCCTACAGGAAATTCAGGAAAGGCAAGAAGTTTTCCAGGAAAAGTGGAAGTTCTGATAAGAAAGGGTTCAGAAAGTCTGGAGTCAAGGGAGGAAAGTCTGACAGAGGAGACAACTCAAATGTCAAATGCTACAACTGTGGTGAAAGAGGCCACATATCTCCTGACTGCAAGAAAGGAAAAAGTGACAAAGGCAAGGCACTTGTCACAAAGAAGAAAAGATGGACAGACACTTCAGATTCTGAACATGAGGTGAACTATGCCCTGATGGCAAATGCTGATGGCAGTCCTGAAACTGTTGAATTAAAGGTACCTCAAACAACTTATGCCTTCCATACTGATGATATTATTGAGTTGAGATTATATCTTAAAACCATGTTCATTAGTTATAGAGATCAGACTTTAACATGTGAAAGATTAACATCTGAAAATCTTGCTTATAAAAAAGAGAAATGATTATTTAGAAAAGGAGTTAGTTTTTCTTCATCAAACTAAGAAAGAAAAAGATGATGTTTTCTATGTTAGAGATGAAGTGCTTAAAATGAATGAATCTCTAAAAACTTAGTTAGAAAAGGAAAGAGAGATTATCAGGACTTGGACTAACTCTGGCAGAATAACTCCGAATTTATTAAGTTGTGGAAATTGGAAAGAGGGCTTAGGTTATGGAGATGATAAAAGTGAAAAAGGAACTGAACAAATTGAGCCAATTATTGTTAAACAGACTGCTAAGCCAAAGGTAAATCCTGTTAAGTTTGTAGCAAAATCTGTAAAGTCTGATTCTGAAAAGATGAAAGAGTATGTGACAGAAGTTAAGGAGAAGTCAACTTCTGACAAATTAAAACAGGATAAACCAGCTGAAGTCAACATAGGCTTAAAGGCAAAGAAGTAGCTTAAGCATAAGCTGAAAGAGATTAGGCATGTCAACAAGGTAAAGGAAGCTAGGAAAAATAGGAATGGAAAGGAAGGTGTGAATAAAAGCAATAACTATATGCCTGTTCCTAATGCTCCTAGAAAGAAATACTATAACTGTGGAAACTCTAACCATCTTGCTTCTTTTTGCAGGAAGAATAAGAATATAAACTCTTTACCTCCTAGATCAGGAGTTAAGAGTCAGTCTGTTAGGTTTCAGCCACAAAATCCTTTTTTTAATTATGGTAGTTTATGGCATTCTATTTATACTTGTAAGGAATATCATAGTTTGTACTATGATTATTATCAAATAAAACCTTCTTTGAAGAAAGTTACTTTTATTCCTTCTAGTGCAAATGTCTGATGCAAAGTCTGATATAAGTTCTGATAAACAGCATGTTAGCATAAACTCTGAAACTAAATCCGCTGCAAATGCTAACAAACTTAAAAAGGCTAAAGGATCCAAGCAAGTCTAGGTCCTTAAAACTAACCAATAGTGGTCTTTATGATTGTAGGGCAACAGGAAAAATATCCTAGTCCAGGACAGTGGATGTTCAGGACATATGACTGGAAATAAAGCCCTGCTATCAGACTTTGTGGAGAAAGTTGGCCCAGGAGTTTCTTATGGAGATGGCAACATGGGAAAAACTATGGGATATGGCAATATCAATCTTGAGAATGTCATCATTGAATCAGTAGCTCTTGTCTCAAGACTTAAACACAATCTGCTAAGTGTGAGTCAAATCTGTGACAGAGGTTATCATGTGGATTTCTTTGAAGAACACTGTGAAGTTGTAAGTAATTCTACAGGCAAAGTGGTTCTGAAAGGTTACAGGCATGGTAACATTTATGAAGCCAGTCTTTCAACAAGTTCTGATGGTTCTGCAATCTGTCTATTGAGTAGAGCATCAATTGAAGAAAGCTGGAATTGGCACAAAAGACTCTCTCATTTAAATTTGAATAACATAAATGAGCTTATAAAGAAAGATCTTGTGAGAGGACTGCCAAAATCAGTATTTGCTCCTGATGGCCTTTGTGATTCATGTCAAAAGGCAAAACAAAGAAAATCTTCTTTCAAGAGCAAAACTGAATCTTCAATTCTTGAGCCTTATCACCTACTGCATGTTGATCTATTTGGTCCAGTCAATGTCATGTCTATTGTAAAGAAGAAATATGCTATGGTTATGGTGGATGAGTTCACAAGGTACACTTGGGTGTACAACCTGCACAAGAAGAATGAAAATGCATCTACTCTAACTGATCATGTCAGACAGCTGGATAAGTTGGTCAAAGATTCTGTCAAAATTATAAGAAGTGATAATGGAACTGAGTTCAAGAATTCAATTATGGAAGAGTTCTGCAAAGAGCATGGAATCAAACAGGAATTTTCTGCACCTGGAACTCCACAGCAAAATGGAGTTGTAGAAAGAAAGAACGGGACTCTCATTGAATATGCATGAACTATGCTTGATGAAGCAAAGTTACCAACCTATTTTTGGGCTGAAGCTGTGCATACTGCTTGTTTTACGCAGAATGCTACACTCATAAACAAGCATGGAAAAACACCATATGAGATGGTGAAGAAAAAGAAGCTAAATCTAAAACACTTTCAAGTATTTGGATGTAAGTGTTTTGTTCATAAGACTCATCCTGAAGAGCTGTCAAAATTTGATCTAAAAGCTGATGAAGGAATTTTTGTTGGATATTCACTTTTCACAAAAGCCTTCAAAGTCTACAATTTAAGAACAAGGGTTGTCATGGAATCTATCAATGTATCTTTTGATGATAAGAAGATTACTGGACTTGAAGATTTCAATGATCATGATCAGCTGTGATTTGAAAATAAAGATTTAAATTCTGATTCTGTAAATTCTGATGACTTAAACTCTGATTCTGTAAGTTCTGACGGGTTAAGTTCTGATGTCATTGAAACTGTGGTAACAACTCCAAAGGAAAATGCACCTGTCCAGGGGGAGCAAGCTGAAGATCCTACCACAACTTAAGACTCTCAGGAAGCATCAGAACCTGTCACTGGCTCTTCAAGTTCTGATTCATTAAGTTCTGATGAGCCAAATTCTGATAATTTTGGAAACTTTGATACTTCAAGTCCTGATGGATCAAACTCGAATTCTGAAGTTTCAGAGAGCATAACTACATGGGGAGAATCAGAAAATGCTGATGGAGATAGCATGGATCATGGGGGAGGATCCAGTTCTAGAAATCAACTTCCATCTGCAAGGAAGTGGACCAAATCACATACACCTAACTTAATCATTGGAGATCCTGAAGCAGGTGTCAGAACTTGAACTGCAACATCAAATGAATGTCTCTATCATTCTTTTTTATCTCAGACTGAACCAAAGAAAGTGGAAGAAGCTCTTCAAGATGCTGATTGGGTGCAAGCAATGCAGGAAGAGTTAAATAAATTTGAAAGAAATAAAGTTTGGACCCTAGTGCCAGGACCAAAGAACAGATCAGTTATTGGCACAAAGTGGGTGTTTAGAAATAAAACTGACAGTGATGGCATAATTACAAGGAATAAAGCAAGGCTGGTTGCTAAAGACTGCTCTCAACAGGAGGGTATTGATTATGATAAAACATTTGCACGAGTTGCTAGATTGGAAGCCATAAGAATCTTTTTGGCTTATGCTGCTCACAAAAAGTTTAAATCTTTCAAATGGATGTAAAAAGTGCTTTTCTCAATGGAAAATTGGAAGAAGAGATTTATGTGGAACAACCTCCAGGCTTTGTAGATTCAAAATTTTCAAATCATGTCTACAAGCTTGACAAAGCACTTTATGGCCTTACGCAAGCTCCAATAGCATGGTATGAGACTTTAGCTCAATTCCTTCTAGAAAGTGGATTTCACAGAATTATAATTAATAAAACACTGTTCTATCTCAATCATGGAAAGGACTTACTTTTGGTACAAATATATGTTGATGATATCATATTTGGTTCTACAAATGCCAAACTCTGTAAAAGTTTGCAAAGCTAATGCAGTCAAGATATCAAATGAGTATGATGGGAGAACTTAGTTATTTTCTGGGACTTCAAGTCAAGCAAAATGAAGAAGGTACTTTTATCTGTCAATCCAAGTACACCAGAAATTTATTCAAGAAATTTGGAATGCAGGACAGTTCAACTGCATTCACTCCCATGGCCACTGCAACCAAGTTAGATAAAGATACCGGTTCATCAGTAGATATTACTAACTACAGAGGTATGATTGGTTCTTTACTCTATTTAACTGCAAGTAGACCTGATATCATGTATGCTACCTTTCTTTGTGCAAGATTTCAGGCTGATCCAAGAGAACCTAATCTAATTGCTGTGAAAAGAATTTTCAAGTACCTCAAGGGTACAGATGATCTAGGATTGTGGTATCCAAGAGAATCAGATTTTAAGCTAATAGGTTACTCAGATGCAGACTTTGCAGGATGCAAAATAGATAGGAAAAGCACAAGTGGAAGCTGCCAATTTCTTGGAGGCAGATTAGTTTCTTGGTTTAGCAAGAAACAGAAATTAATTTCCACATCAACTGCAGAAGCATAATATATTGCTGCAGGAAGCTGTTGTGCACAGGTTCTTTGGATGAAGAATCAATTACTGAATTATGGGTTAGAATTTTCTAAAATACCTATTTACTGTGATAATCAAAGTGTTGTTGCTATGACTGGTAATCCAGTTCAACACTCAATGACAAAGCACATCAGCATTAAGTACCATTTCATAAGGGAACATGTGATGGAAGGTACAGTGGAATTGCATTTTGTTCCAACAGATCAACAACTAGCAGATATATTCACAAAATCTTTATGTGAAGCTACTTTTACAAGACTGGTAAATGAACTTGGAATGGTTTCAGGTTCTTTCTCTAAATATGCTTAGTTTTTGTTCTCATGCATCAGACTTTATCATCAGTGTTTACAGATTGTCTTATCTTCATGTAATATGTGCTTAAATTGAAATACATTAAATGTTGATTGTTACCTGATGTGGATCTATATACTCTGATAGTGATTTGAATGTTCTGTGACTATTCAATCCAATGAGGATTACTGTGCTAGATGTTGACCTAGTAGTCTTTAACATACTAGAAATCCCATGTTTGAATTAGTTGTTTATGTGAAAACTCATTAACACAAGCAAATTCTGATTTTGAGCTTAGTCAAATTTACTTTTTGTATCTTATTACTAAGTCATAAACTAGATTCTTGCTTCTTATCTGTCAAATTCTGATGTCAGTAAATCTTAAGGATGAACCTAAATGTTGATAAGCCTCACTTATCTGAAGAAAAGAAAAGAAAATTAAAGTCAGGTACTCCTTTGAGATCTAGAGTAAATATGTGGAAGGGAAGACCCAAGTGCATTGCTGGTATTCGGTAATATGCATTAGAAAAGCAAATAAATTTTTCTTGGTGACTTTTCACATTCTCTGATTATTGGAGAAATACTCTGATAATAGCATAAATTCTGATAGCAGTTGTGACTCATTTACACTGAGAAGCCACTGTGAAAAAGAATTCTAAAAGATGCATAAAATGAGCACAAACAGTTGAGGGGACTCATGCACAAATTTATCCTATAGTAGACTTCATTATTAATGACAGATTTTAAGCACTTTTCTTATTTATGCCTTATTTCTAAGATGTACTGAAGTTTATCAGACTATAATCTTTATCTTATATTTTGCTAATGCACACACTCTCACTCCATATGAATGATGAAAATTACTATGGTGATTAAGTTGTTTTTGACAAACAGTTAAGTGTCATTTGCATAAATTATGAGGACAAGTTCTGATGGAAGTTCTGATGATTAAACTGTGAAGAAACAAGTCAGTATTTGTATGAAGAATTACAGATACAAACATTCATTTTTTTTAGTACATAAGCTATGTTCTGATGACTGTTAAAATCTGATAATAGTCAAGTTCTGATATTAAATTCTGATGGAAACTCTGATGCTTACGTGGCATTATTCTTTACTTGACTTATTTGTGGTAAATACTGTAACAGTCATATTTAATCAGAATATAATTAGGTGAGATAAAAATAGTCATAATCATTGGGGTTAGTGGTAAACGTGTTTGTCTTTAAAAACTACATGTGCACGTTAATTATTGCTTATTTCTCGTGCCCACTAACTCTGCTTTAACTATTTACTGGCTGACAGGTGTACAAGTGTCTGTTTTACTTCTAAAAAGGACTGTTGAGTGGAGAGAGTATATATATGGGAGTTAAAAGATTTTCTAATCTTTTACCTACTTTTCTATTCTTAATCTCTCTTATTCTCTCTCTCTAATATTCTCTTAAGCTTTTTCATATAGGACTTTTATCAAACACCTTGTGCACAATATATTTTCTCACTTATTTCTTACAAAAATGGCACCAAAAGATATTATTTTCAATGGAGTGAAGTTTGTCCCCAACAATTACTTGGTTATTCTTAGCAAGAGTGAAGCCCCATCAGATCTTCATTTCATTCAGGACTTTCTCTCTAACTCTGAGATAGGTTATGCACTGACCCAACCAGACACATTCTTAGTAACTCAAGTGCTGGAGTTCTGGAGGTCAGGCGTGTATGATGATGATGGTGCAAATGGGTCCCCAAGTATTATCTTTACTACAAGGGAGGATGCCCATGTTGTGACTTTGGCCACAGTTCGACAAGCACTCCATCTTCCAGAAAACTGCACATATTCAACAGTTGAAGAGCCAGTTCTTCAATAGCTAATGGCTAATCTGGGCTATTAGAAGACTCTGGAGAAGCTGGGACAGTTGAAGAGACCCCACATAAGGAGGGAATGGAGTTTCTTCTTTGACTGCATTACCAGGACTTTTGCAAATAAATGTTCAAATTTTGATGCAATCCCAATTCTTAGTCAATAAATCGGGTATGCTCTAATAAATCAAACTCATTTTGATTATACAAATGCTATTTTAGGCTTTATTGGGGATAGGATGATAGAAGATAGAAATACAGTTTATTTTGCTAGATTCTGTCAGCTTATTTATAGTTCTTGTTGTTCTGATGCACTCCAATTAGCAAGTGAGTTAATTGAACCATTTAACTTGCTAAGAGAGCTTTTACTGACTTATTATCTGCTGATAATAAGAAAACTGTTTTGAAACCCCTCCAAATTCCCATATCAGTTAAACAGTTTTTGGTAAATTCTGACCCAAATACATAGACTTCTCTATATCCTGATGTCCAACCATCCCAACCTCCATCATAACCTCCAACCACTACACAACCAACTGCTTCTCAACCACAACCACAACCTACCATCAGGACATACTTCAAACCAACACAATCATCACAACCTCAACCATCAGCACATACCATCAGACCTTCATCTTCCAGGCCTAAGAGGACAAAGTATGTTACTCAACCTCCACAAAAGAGAAGGAAAATGATTCTCAGGGATGAATCTGATAGTGAAAAGGAAGCACAGGTTCATGCATCAGGACCTGTGACAGTTGAAGCTGAGAATGTCACTTCTCAGAAAGAAACTGCAGCTCAAGATTCCGATTCCTTGAAAAGAAAGAGAACTATAAGTTCTGATGCTGCTATAGAAACTCCTTCATTGGCAAGGAGATTGAAGAAAATGAGGGCAAAGAGGTATAATGCTAAGCCTACATCTGAGGATACAACTGAAGCTGAGGAAGGAGATCAGGAATCTCTGATCTCAAAAGAGCCAATTATCATTGAATCTCTGCCACCTCCAGCTAAAGACCAAGACACTGTTCCTAATACAGTGGTTACATCTTCAGTCTCTACTCTTCATGAAGATGTTACATTTGAAAATTCAGGCTTAAGTTGTAATATCCCATATTTTCAGATATTATTTTTATAATTATTTGGAATTGTTTATGTGATTTTATGTGAATTTTAGTGAATTATCTGATAAGTGGAATTGATGTTTGGGTGTTTAGATGTGATATTATTTGAGTATTTGAATTTTTATATGTCCAGAATAAAATATAGATAATTGTGATATTTTTCTGGTAATTTTTGGACTGTTAGATGATTTTATATTGAGTTATGAATTATTAATTATTTTCTGAATAATTACCAAAATTATTTTATAAAGCCGGGAATCGTCAAACTTCAATCGTTTTTGCGTTTTTATAACCCGAAACTCTTCGGAAAACTCCTTTCTAACCTAATCTGGTAATTCCGGACATTTTCCGTGTTTTGACTTTTTCAATCCGGATTACGGTTTGACCCGTGCGCGGCCTGGCGTAAGATTTTCGATACGATATTTATTTCGGTAATCAATAAAACCCGTATTCTCGAGAGACGGGATATTTTTACATTATTTTCGTATATGATATTTTATAAAAAGCTCGGTTTTGATAATTATCCAATTTTGGTATTGAATCGGATCGTTATTGCAGTTACTTAGCGGCTAAGCAACTAATTTAATGATCCAAAATGATCCAAAACGATCCAGAACGATCTAATATTCCATAAATATAAATAGCCTATTTCTTATTTCGTTTATTCCGTTTATTCATTTTGCAACCAGTTAAAACACCGTAAATACAGAGAAAAACCCGAGAAAACCGATACGTTCCCGAGAATCAAACACACGAACGAAGGCGTTATCGAACTCCGATTCGGGCGTGCAGCATATCAAAACGAAGCTCTCGAAATCTTCTTTCTGAATCAATCATCAGTTTCTTTCCAGAAATCACAGTAATTTTCTTATTTAATTATTTATATTCGAATTATTTGATAATTAAATTACGAATTTTTGTTCTTGATGTTGTTGATGTGATTTGATGCTTCCATGTTGTAGAGCATGTTTTTCTGGTCGATTTGGTATATTATACTTCAAAAATAGAGTTCAATATCATATAGAAATTAAGGTTTGATTTTCTGAAAATTTTCTTGAATATGTGTTCTTGGTGTTCTTGAAGAGTTCTGTGAATCAAACTCGAATTTGAAGGTGATGCCGACTTCAGATTTCGATGTTCTAGTAACCAAAACGAAGCCCTTGATCTGTTCTTTCATAATCCCTTATCAAAATCATCTAACAATAGGTAATTTTTAAATTTGAATTTCTAGGGTTTATAAGTCGAATTGGGGGTTTGATTTATGGATTGTTTTGAATGTTTTTAATGATGTTAACAGCTATTCCATGATTAGGGGGATCGATTTATGCACTTATTTGAATCGTTTTAGTTCCGGTAGTGTTAAACCGAGTTCGTGGTTTTTGAGTTTTTATTTTTTCGATTTGTGAATTTATCGTGATAGCCTGATTGATTTTGATCATGAGTATTAATTATAGATGGCAGGAGCTTTAATTTAAGATATAATGCGATGTTTTTGGTTGAGGTTTCAGTAAGTTCGAAGTTCGCCGGATTATTGGCCGGTTTTCGTCGAGGTATCACCGGAAATGGAGACTCGGTCGTTGTTTGTTGTTGATGATGATGTTGTTGTGTTGCTGGGTTAGCGTAGACTGATTTCGGCCTGAAAACCAGCAGAAGTCGGGTCGTTTTTACCCAAAATCGGGCCTTGCCGGTTTATTTTTCCGGTGGCCGGAATCGGAGCTGTTCTTGAAGCTCCGATCTTCTTCCTCGTCAAAGCCGTCGTTTGATCCTCCTGACCCATTATGCAAACTTTAAAAACTGTTTCTGCCTTTTTCCTTTTTAATATTTATTCAAAATTCATTTTTAATTCCTAAAATCATTATTTTAATTACAAAATTTACTTTTAATTCAAAAATAAATCTGATTTATTTTATTAATTAATTTTAATTAGTTTTGTTATGGATAAAAAACCAAGGTTATTACTTGCTGTATTTAATACTAAGATTCGGGAGCTCAAGGCCTTTAATGGCTGCTCTCGTGTTTCGTAGCTTAATTCTGCCTTTACGAGATGCCTACGTATCTCTGTGAGTTAGAGAATCAAGCCAAAAAACGTAGTTCTTGTTGGTGGGGGTGAGACCCCTTATATAGATGTTGGGAGTCCTTGAATTGGACTTGGTATAGGAGACTTGGTGGATAAGCCTCTGAATTAGGATAGACTTAGGAGTCCTAGGAAGTAGGAAGCTGATTCCTTATCCTTTTAGGTCCCCTTGAGGCTAATCTCTAAGGATTTATATCCTTATCGGGACTCTTTTCAACATCTTATTTCTCCCTTATTAATTAATTACGAAATTAATTAATAATCAGGGCTTTTGGGCCTTTTTTATTCCGTCAGGCCTGATCTGGTCCATCAGGCTTAACCTTTCTGGTTTGAGTATCATATACCTATTTATTGGGCCTAGCAGCCCACAGCTTGTACAATTAATGCAGTATTTAATTATACAATCATAATTTATTCATCCCTATCATTTGCCCCCCCAACTTTTGGGAAACATTGAATAGGTTTCGCAGAAGTTAAGTCCATTTGTTCCCTTACAGGGTTTCGTTTTTCCGTAAAGTGTGGAGCGACCTACACGTTTACAACGAATTTTTCCTTTTATTTAGGAATTATTTTGATTTCCAGGAATTTTTCCCTTATTTCCGGGATTTTTCCCTAATTTCTGGAATTTTCCCTAATTTTTCTGGGATTTTTCCTTATTTTTCTGGGATTTATCCTTAATTTCTGGATTTTTCCCTTAATTTCTGGGATTTATCCTTAATTTCTGGATTTTTCCCTTAATTTCTGGATTTTTCCCTAATTTCTGGGATTTTTCCCTAATTTTCTGGGATTTATCCTTAATTTCTGGATTTTTTCCCTAATTTCTGGGATTTTTCCCTAATTTTCTGGGATTTATCCTTAATTTCTGGATTTTTTCCCTAACTTCTGGGATTTATCCTAATTTTCTGGATTTATCCGCAATTTTCTGGATTTATCCGCAATTTTATGGATTTATCCGTAATTTCTGGTTTAAAATGCATACAAAATTGATTAGGATGCAGAAGAAATTGATCAGGATTCAGCCAAATCGATCAGAATTCCTGCTCGATTTCGATCAGGATCCTGATCGAATTAACTCAGGATCTTACACTCTGGTCGACAGGATTCCTGATCGATTTCGATCAGGGCTCTGATCGAATTGATCTTCAAAGTGACACCCTAGTCGACTGTTACACGTGCTTAATCGATCAGGATTCCTGATCGATTTCGATCAGGACTCTGATCGAATTAAGTGATTTTCTATCATTCTGATCGAATGGAATATCGATCAGGATTTTCTTCTGTGTCGATCAGGACTCTGATCGATCTTAGGGGATTTCTTCCCTCCTGTTCGAATAATATATCGACCAGGATTCTCTTTTGTATCGATCAGGACTCTGATCGATCTTAGGGGATTTCTTCCCTTCTGTTCGAATAATATATCGACCAGGATTCTCTTTTGTATCGATCAGGACTCTGATCGATCTTAGGGGATTTCTTCCCTTCTGTTCGAATAATATATCGACCAGGATTCTCTTTTGTATCGATCAGGACTCTGATCGGATTTAGGGGATTTCTTCCCTTCTGTTCGAATAATATATCGATCAGGATTCTCTTTTTGTATCGATCAGGACTCCGATCGATCCAGTTTAAAACTCTGGTCGATTTTTGACCATTCATTTTCCATATGAGCTTCTAGATTATTCCTGATATTTCTAGTAGACGGGCTTTTAGGTTGGGCCTGGCTAAATGGGCCTAGAAACGCCTCGTATTCCGAGCTTTTCGCCTATATAAGTGTAGTGTGAAGTGAGAATCCTCACTTCACTTCTCATTTCTCATTTTCTTCTACAAACTTCTCTAGAGTTCTCCCTTTGAGTAGGCGATTTTCGGCGAGCACACAGCCACCGTAGCTCCACCATTCTCAAGTATTTCTGGGTTTCAAGCTTTTAAACGAAGTATATCAATGGCGGACCGTGACTTGGCTCGTTTGCAGAAGATGAATGTCTCTAAGAGAGGTACAAACATTCAAATTCAATCTCCATATACTTCTCTCATTGACATGATTAACTCGAGAGGTGATGAATATCCTTCTCTATCTGAGTTAGATTCGTATAATCATGGTAACACTTTTCATGAGTTAGATGGTAGAATAGAGTCTATGAACACCCTGTACAGACTTCCACCCCACCTTAGGATCACTCCAGCCGCCCCTGGGGATAGGACTTGTAATTGGGAGGGGGATACCCTGTTCATTTATCGAGGAGCCCTGACCGCAGGTCTTAGGTTCCCATTCCACGAATTTATTCCTCGTTTATTAGCCGATGTACAAATCAACCCTTGTCAACTCCCTCCCAACGCCTGGAGGAATATTATCTGTTTTATGGTCCTTTGTCTCAGGAATAACTTCCCTCTTTCCGTAGCTGTCTTTAGGAAAGTTTTCCAATTCTATAATAGCTCCATGAGTCAACCGGGATGGGTTTTAATTCGCCAACGACCCAAAGTTCCCCATATCTTTGATAGTAACTCTATAGTCGAGAACAACCCTAAATGGAGGGATGAGTTTGTGAGGCTGACCTGGGCTGGGGGTGATTGGGCCACACTCTTCCGTAGGCCATTTTGCAAGGTATCAGATGGTAGTCCTGGTAGTATCAGATTGACTGATGAGGAGGAGGTGGCCTACCAGGCCTTAATTTCAGATGATGGGAAAACGGATACCTGGACCCTTTTAGAGGAGTTTTCCTTGAAGAAAGTTGGTCTCTCCCAGGCCAGTGATAAGGGTAAATTTATACCTGCGTAATTATTTTTCCTTCTCTTTAATCGCACTTTTTCTTTTTTTTCTGAATTTTAATGTTCCTTCTATTTTTCCTTTCAGCTTGCGAGGCCATCAATAATGTTAACAGGCCTAAGGAGGGGGAGTCAGGCCGTCAGAAAAGGGCCAAGCTAAACAGGGACCCTAGGAGCAAACCTGACGGTCCTTCTTTTCTTAAGCCCCACGTCCCGGTGGTCGAGCTGGGGGACGATGTGGATCCTCCACTTAAGGCACATTCCTTCAGGCCTAACTGGGGCTTCAGGAGGAGCGATACGGTGGTTGGATCCACCAAACACGCTAAAGATTGGTCTTATCACTCCGTCACTCCCCATGACTTTACTGACATTGTTACGGGGAGTGATATTGAGACTATTGAGCTTCTGGGTTCTCAAGCCCAAGCTGCGGTAATTTTCTTTCTCTCCTTCTTTGAATCCCAACTTTTTGTATTCCAACGAACTTGTGCTAACTCATACATATTTCTTTGCAGAGTAATACCTACTTCCAGGCGGCCCTCCATCAGGCTAGGTCCTGGAAGGGTAACTCAGATGGGTTTGAGAAAGAGATGAAGAAATGGGAGGAGAGAGCCAAGGTCCTGGAGAAGAAGCTGGACACGAAGAAAGAGGAGCTGGCTCAGGCTCATTCCGAGCTGGTGAAACTTAGGAGCGATAAGGATAAGCTCATCGATGACTACATGGATTCTGACAAGTTTAAGAATCTCATGGAGATTCATGATGAGGGTCTTTATTCCCTACAGTTTACTCAGGGATGGGACGCGGCCGTGAAGGCGGTTTCTGAGAAGTACCCGGGCTTAGTCGACCCTAAGGACTTTATAAGTCCTGAGCAGGCTGAGTCGGAGGACAGCATAGATGCCCTCTTTAACTCCCCTCAGCCAGATGATCGCATCTTGGACCCTAACACTGCTTCTCCTCCCGCTTCTCCTGCGAAGGACGCTGAAGGCGCTGATAAGGAGAAAGAGAATGAAGGCTCCCACATGGAGGAGTAGTTTTTCTATTCTGTAATTTGATCCTTAATTTATGTCTGGACTTTTGTTTGTATCAGATCTTATTACCCTCCGGGGTTATTTTATATGCTTCTTTCCTTATTCGTATTTTTCTCCTTTATCTTTCCGATACTTTAATATGCATTCAAGCTTGAACTAATTGGCCACACCAGTGTTATCACAACTCAAACATCCATAGGTTGAAATAATTTCGATTTCTTCAGTTTGAAGTCTGGTTTTTCAAAACCTTACATAGCATGGGTTCGACCCTAATCAATAATAACTAGACAATGTAAATTCTACTGGAATATAAAATCATATGCAAGCAAAGCTTCCAGGTGCTTTTAAACCTACTTGTCACAATGACAAGTGAGAATCGTACTTCGCCTATCTTACACGTAGTAAACCTTCAGGTTTTGTGCGTGCCAGGTCCTCGGGACTTCAAAACCATCCATAGTCTCGAGCTTGTAGGTTCCTCTACCTTGAACACTCTTGACTCTGTACGGCCCTTCCCAATTTGGAGCAAGCTTCCCTTTTTGTCCTACACCAGATGCTTCTATCTTCCTCAAGACTAGATCGCCTTGTTTAAAAAACCTTTCTTTAACCCTTAAGTTGTAGTAGAATGAAGCTTTTTTCTGATATTCTACTATCTTTGCATGTGCTTTATCTCGCACTTCATCAATTAAATCCAGGGCTAATCTCTGCCCTTCCTCATTTTCTTTCTCATCGAAAGCCTGAATCCTTGGAGAGGAATGTGATATCTCCACAGGAACTACTGCTTCCGCCCCATATGCCAACATGAAAGGAGTTGCATCTGTCGTGACTCTACAGGTAGTCCTATAAGCCCATAATATGGGAAGTATCTCATCTACCCAATTATTTCTCGACTTTTCGATCCTCTTCTTTAGTCCATCCAGGATTATCCGATTTGCTACCTCTGCTTGTCCATTGGCTTGCGGGTGAGCCAAAGAGGTGAATCGTAACTCGATTTCATTTTCTTCACAATACTTCTTGAATTCCTCATTGTTGAATTGTGTTCCATTGTCAGTGACGAGGATACGGGGAATTCCATATCGGCACATAATGTTTTCCCACAGGAATTGTGCAACCTGTTTAGTTGTGATTTTGGCCAAGGGCTTGGCTTCAATCCACTTAGTGAAATAATCAATGGCTACAATCAGAAACTTCCTTTGTGCTGTGGCCATAGGAAAAGGCCCTAGAATATCCATCCCCCACATAGCAAAGGGAATAGGTGAGTTGATAGAGGTCAGCATCTCGGGGGGTTGTCTGGCCATTGGTGCATGTTTCTGACAGCGATCACACTTCTTTACATATTCTTTGGCATCAGCCATCATTTCTGGCCAATAGAAGCCTAAACGGGTTATCTTATGAGCCAAGGCCCTGCCCCCCAAGTGTTGTCCACAAATACCTTCATGTACTTCTTCAAGAGCCAAGCGTGCCTCATCGGGCCTGAGACACCTCAAGTAGGGAACCACGAAAGATCTTTTGTAAAGAATCCCATCTATCAAAGAGTACCTTAGTGCCCGAACAGTTAACTTTCGTGCTTCAGTTGCATCATTTGGCAACCAACCGGTCTGAATGTGAGCCTTGATGGGATCAATCCATGACGTCCCCAAGCCTACAGGAGCCACAAGCTTAACATCTATGCTTCGTGTCTTCAAAACACGGAAGTACACACTCCCTGAACTTTCTTCAATCTCAGATGAAGCAAACTTTGATAGCGCATCTGCTTTAGCATTTTCTTCCCTTGGAATGTGTTCAACATGGCATTCATTAAATTGGGTCATCACAGCCCTTACTAGGCGAACATACTTATCCATCGTATCATCTCTTGCCTCAAATTCTCCCTTTACCTGGGATATGATCAGCTTCGAGTCTCCACGGACCTTTAAGTTTTTGACTCTAAGTGTCCCAGCTAGACCAAGGCCAGCAATCAAGGCTTCATACTCTGCCTCATTATTTGTGGTTGGGAAGTCTAGCTTCATAGCATACTCAATTAAGAATCCATCAGGGCTTTGCAAAACCAATCCTGCTCCACTGGAATTTGTTTTTGATGCTCCATCAAAATAGAGAACCCAATATTCTTTCTCCTTGTCCCCATTGTCGACTCCCTTGTCTTGAGGTGTGGTATCTTCCTGCCCCCCGACTTCTTGGTTGGGTATGGTACATTCCACCACGAAGTCAGCTAGTGTCTGGGCTTTTATGGCCATACGTGGCTTATACTTGAGATCGAACTCTCCCAATTCTATTGCCCACTTAATCAGTCTCCCACTTGCCTTGGGACTGTGAATGATATTTCTCAGTGGCTGATTTGTTAGCACTTCAATTTGGTGAGCTTGAAAATAAGGACGCAGCTTTCTTGAAGCCATTATCAAGGCTAAAGCGAATTTCTCAATGGCTGAATAATTCAATTCAGCACCATGCAAAATTTTGCTGACATAGTATACGGGTTTCTGGACTTTTAGTTCCTCCTTAACCAACACCGCGCTCAAGGCGCTTTCTGAAACAGCCAAGTACAAGAATAAAACTTCACCCAGAACTGGCTTGGCCAACAACGGGGCCTGGCCCATATACTTCTTTAACTCTTCAAATGCCTTCTGATTTTCCTCACTCCATACAAAGTCTTTAATGTTCTTTAATGACTTGAAGAATGACAAGCACTTGTCTCCTGACTTGGAGATGAATCGTCCTAGCGCAGCAACCCTTCCTGTGAGTTTCTGAACATCCTTGACAGTTTTTGGGGGTTCCATGTCCAGGATTGCCTTTATTTTATCGGGGTTAGCCTCAATTCCCCTCTTTGAGACCATCAATCCCAAGAATTTTCCAGATCCTACTCCGAAAGCACACTTCATGGGATTCAACATCATCTTGTGGTACCTCAGGACCTCAAAAGCTTCCCTCAAATGGGTTATATGATCAGTCTTTACTAGACTCTTGACTAGCATGTCATCAACATAGACTTCCATAGTCTTCCCAATAAGATCCTTAAAAATTTTATTCACCAACCTTTGATAGGTGGCTCCTGCATTCTTGAGACCAAACGCCATAACAAGATAACAATAAACGCCAAAGTCAGTGATAAATGATACCTTTGGAATGTCATCTTTATGCATTTTGATCTGGTTGTATCCGCTAAACCCATCCATGAAACTCAGCATCTCATGTCCAGCGGTGGCATCAATCAAAGTATCAATTCTAGGCAGCGGAAAACAGTCTTTGGGGCATGCATCATTCAGATCGGTGAAGTCTATACACATCCTCCACTTTCCATTAGCCTTCTTCACCATTACAGGGTTTGCTAACCACTCCGGAAATTGAATCTCCTCAATGAAACCAGCCTCTAAGAGCTTTTCCACTTCCTGCTTTATAGCCTCTTGTCTTTCCGGGGCAAAATTTCTTTTCTTTTGTTTCACTGTCTTCCGGCTTGGATCCACGTTTAACTTGTGGGTAATTAACTCCGGGTCTATGCCTGGCATATCAGCTGCTGACCATGCAAACACATCACTATTTTCTTACAAAAATTTCACTAACTTCCCTCTAAGGGGCTCCTCTAATGTAGCTCCAATGAAAGTCATCCTCTCAGGATTCTTGGGATCTAAAGGAACCGAAACCAATTCTTCTGCTGGCCTTCCTCTATTCTCATCATTTTCTCGAACATCCATATCTTCAATAGGAAGAACCTGCCCCCCGACTCCATCTGCCCTCAAAGAGGCCACATAACAGCTTCTAGCCATTTTTTGATCTCCCCTCTCTTCTCCAATCCCGTTTCGGGTGGGAAACTTCATGACTGAATGGTAGGAAGAGGGGACTGCCTTGAAGGCATGTATCCCTGTTCTCCCCATGATAGCATTATAAGTTGAACTAGCCTTTACCACCACAAAATCCAGCATCTGCGTTGCTTGCCTTGGCTCCGTACCTATGGTGGTTGGCAATTTAATTATCCCTTCCACAGGACATTCTACTCCAGCAAATCCATATATCGGCATGTCGGTTGGTGTCAACTGGGATTCGTTATACCCCATCCTTAGAAAGGTGTCGTGTAGCAAGATATCCACAGAAGCACCATTATCCACAAGGACCCTCTTAACCGGGCTATTTCCTATTATCGGCGTTATGACCAGCGGGTCGTCATGGGGAAACTTCACACCCTCTAGGTCGGAATCATCAAAAGCCAATGTTACTTCTGTCCTGGCCCTCTTCGGGGCTTCTCCAACAATATGCATAACCTCTCTAGTATATGCCTTTCTGGAATTTTTGGACAATCCAGCAGCAGTTGGACCTCCAAAGATCGTGTTTATCACAGGCCCTCGAGGTCTCGGCCCTCCATAAATGGTGTTTATAACTGGTCCTCTAGGTTGGGGATTCCGCCCCTGATCATCTTGGTCCCTCCTACGATCTTCAAAATTCTTCCTTCCATTATTGTTTCTGTCTCCTCCATCTCCAGTATACTTGTTCAGCCTTCCTTTTCGGATCAAAAACTCAATTTCATCTTTCAACTGCCTACACTCATCGGTGTCATGGCCAACATCTTTGTGAAACCTGCAATACTTGCCCTTATCTAGCTTGGCGGGATCAGCCTTCAAGGGCTTAGGCCAGCGAATATCTCTGTCTTTCTCAATCTCCATCAAAATCTGACTTCTGGGAGCATTCAGCTTAGCGTATTCAGTGAACTTTTGCCCAGGTCCTCCCTTCTTGGGGGTTGAATCAGGGTTTTGTTCAGTTCTAGGATATTTATCCTTAGCGATATACTCCAAATCAGTTTTTCGTTTCTTGCCTCCAGTGGACTCATTACTTACTACGGTCTTCCTCATACTTTCTTCAACCTTGATATACTTCCCTGCCCTCTCTTGGAGCTGCAACATGCTCTCAGGGGGTCGTTTGGCCAAAGACATCTTGAAAAACTCATCCCTAGTTCCTTGTTGCAGTGCTATCATGGCTACCTTATCATCAAGGTCTGGGACTTTTAAAGCCTCCTTTGTAAAACGATTTAGGTAATCTCTTAAGGATTCTTTAGCTCCCTGCACAAGACTCATAAGAGATGCTGAACTTTTCTCATGGACTCTTCCACTGATGAATTGCTTAATAAAAGCCTGACTTAATTCTCTGAATGATCCAATAGAATTGGGGGGTAGGCGACTGTACCATCTTTGAGCCATACCCGACAGGGTTTGAGGGAAGGCCCGACATTTTATAGCATCATTCACGGGCTGCAGCAGCAGTGCATTAGAGAATGTCCTAACATGATTAGCGGGGTCTCCCGTGCCATCATAGGCTTTGATAGTGGGCATCTTAAATTTTCTTGAGATATGGGCATTCATTATCTCTTCTGTGAAGGGTGGAGTTGGATCATCAGGATCTCCAAGGGGAAGGAGATTGCTTGGATCAGTTCTTGGGACAGCAGCCCTTCTTCTTACCGGACCATCCAGGTCTATGATAGGAGGAGGATTTCTCCCCCTAGGAGGTATGTGGGGTCTGGTGGCTTGGTGAGCCTCCAAATCACGCCTCAGCCTTTGGATTTCAGCCTCATGAGCCCTGATCTTTTCCTGCACTTCTTGGGGATTCACCCCTGGGGTGCTTTGGGGGCGTTGCCTTCCATCGGCCATTGGCTCTTTTCCAGGGCGCCTCCTTCTCGGGGCCACTTCATCATCCGAAGATTCGGAGTCTCTCTCAGTGTATGGACCAGAAAATTCCCGATCCTCAGGGATAGGATCCAAACCTCGTATATAGGGGGGCGACCGCCCTCGTGCTTCGCTTCGCCCAGCATATCCACTTCCTCCAACCTCAGGGTGAAGGGGCATCCCATAAGGGGGGTTAGTAGTAACAATAGTTGAATATTCATACCCGACGGGTCGAGAATTCACAGGTATATGTATTTGTTGAACTTGAGGATTCGTACCTTGAATAGTCGGGGGAGTTGTCCCTTGTGGCTGAGGATGAGTTGCCCCTGTCTGGGCTTCCCCCTGAGTAGATACATAAGTTGAATGGGGAGGAACCTCCACGGTTGATGAAATCACCTGGGTCGTCCCTGATGGTGTTCCCTCCTCCAGAGTGCTAGTTGTTCTCCGTGTTCTCGCCATGGTTGTTGTTCCGTTTTCCCACAGACGGCGCCAAATGTTATGGATAAAAAACCAAGGTTATTACTTGCTGTATTTAATACTAAGATTCGGGAGCTCAAGGCCTTTAATGGCTGCTCTCGTGTTTCGTAGCTTAATTCTGCCTTTACGAGATGCCTACGTATCTCTGTGAGTTAGAGAATCAAGCCAAAAAACGTAGTTCTTGTTGGTGGGGGTGAGACCCCTTATATAGATGTTGGGAGTCCTTGAATTGGACTTGGTATAGGAGACTTGGTGGATAAGCCTCTGAATTAGGATAGACTTAGGAGTCCTAGGAAGTAGGAAGCTGATTCCTTATCCTTTTAGGTCCCCTTGAGGCTAATCTCTAAGGATTTATATCCTTATCGGGACTCTTTTCAACATCTTATTTCTCCCTTATTAATTAATTACGAAATTAATTAATAATCAGGGATTTTGGGCCTTTTTTATTCCGTCAGGCCTGATCTGGTCCATCAGGCTTAACCTTTCTGGTTTAAGTATCATATACCTATTTATTGGGCCTAGCAGCCCACAGCTTGTACAATTAATGCAGTATTTAATTATACAATCATAATTTATTTATCCCTATCAAGTTTTTAATTATTTTAATTAATTGATTAATTTAATATTAATTGATCAATTAACTTAATTAATTATTAATTGATTTTAATTGATTTAATAATTAGATTTAATTATTTATTATTGATTTAAAAATCCTGAAAAATAGTTTCGAGCTTTAAAATATTATTTTAAATTATTTTCCAAGCTCGATAATTTTTATAAAATTATTTTAGGGTGTTCGAACCCTATTATTTTATTATTAAATGATTCGGAGATCGTTTTTGTTCTGAAAATGTTCAAAAATTCATATTAAATCAACCGTTCATCCGTTTAATACGAAACGAACGCCTCTAGACTCAGAAAAATATTCCGCTTTCATTAAAAATACTTTCGAGACCCAAATTCTTTTGTTTCGAAAGATCGCTTCTTTTACAAGTCATTCTGAGTCGAGTGTTGATCGAAAAATCATGTTATTGACCCGATTTCAGTTTTAAACGTATCGAGTCGAACCTTCTGATGAACCGAGTCATATGTGATATGAATTATGTGATACGTGGATTATGTGCTTACGTGTTATGTGAATTATGTGCATATGTGGATCAAGATTCCTGTGATTGTCTGTTATATTTATGTGCGGGTTATCGTATGGGTAGACGATAGGCTTTTGACGCGTAGTTCGTCGAGTGGTTATCGTTTAGTCAATTAAAGTTATATCTTTTAATTATAGATGCGGATCATTCGAGTTGATCAAGACAAGACGTTGGATAAAGAATGAGATGGAATGGTATTGGGTATCTGGCTTCTAGCAATCGCAAGAGCAGCATATCGGTGAAGTGTTGAAAAGAAAGACGGTGATGTTTTGAGACAGAATGTCAGAATAGATGTGGTTTTGCGAGTGTGACTAACTGCTTAAAACCCAAAGGCAAGTATCCCTGACTTCACTTATCGTTCAAGTGATGTTTATTTCGAATCATTTTATGCAAGTATTGTTTTCCCTATTCTCTGTTCGGAATAGATAAATATTTTACATATCGCTGAATTAAATAATTCTGTTTATGCAAATACTCATCTGCTATTCTATATTCAGAATAGTCAAGTGATTTTACTTATCCAATTACTGGATTTATAAATGTTTTGGATTTTGAGAAAAGTGATTTGGTTGTGAATATTCCTACCCAAGTTAATGGGGGAATAAAATTATTTCGGGTGTCGAGTATTATGACCCCTTTTCAATAAAAGGTTTTGAGATTTGATGGTTACAGGTAGCGTAAGAGGCCGAGGCACCGGTCCAGCGTGAGCTATTATACGGAAGTGCAATACAGAAGTGTAATATCTTACAAGGCTAGTTATGCCTTTTTCTGGCGCCCTATAGGTACCGTATGTCTTCGGGATACGGGTAGTACCTATATTTACGGTATACTGCGGGATACCGGTGCTGTTTCATGACTGATCATCAGGAACAGCATAGTGCATAATTTGGTTCCAATCGAAATTATTATATTGATTTTGACAGCTTACAAGGAATGATTTATTGAGTATTTTATTTTTGGATAAAAGATGAAATGTGGTTTTGATTCAGTTTCTTATTCTGCTTATACTTACGTTATTGTTAAATATCAAAGGTGGTATTAGTATAGATGATTGATGTTGACTTCAGTATGGGTGTTGTGAGCATCAAAGTTCGTATTGATATCTAATTTGATATAACAGCAAAGTAAGTATTAATTTGAAGAGTTCGGTTTTGAATGAGTTTATGATCCACTCTATAATCATTGTTTCATGTTATTGTTGTTTACGATATTTCCGTAAACACTGTTTTACGAGTTTTATTCTCGTCAAGATTCAAAGTAGTGCTGAAGCGTTTCGCTCACAAATATCAAAATGGTTTTGAATACGATTAAGGAATCAATTCTGGGATTCCTCAACTAAAATTTTATGATTCAGCAATTATGATTTCTAAATGATCTGCACTGATGCAGATGTTAGTTTTTTTTATCAAAATGACCCGATATTTACTATAATGAACTTGCTGAGCATTTCTTTCGCTCATACTTGCCTGTTTTTAAATTTAACCTCTAGTGAGGATTAGCTTGCGCTGTTTAGCTGTGTAAATCGAGGAAACAAAGACGAAGCTTTTTGGAAGGTGATTGATCCAGGGTTGCGGGCTAGTGTAAGTTTTATTGTGTAAAGTTGTTTATATTATATTATATTATAGTTGTGTATTTTATTTGGGCCTAGTATACTTCATTTCGAAGTTATACTAGTGGGTTTAGTTTTGAGTTGGTATTTGTTGAAAAGAGTTTTAAAAGAAAGTGAAAAATTATTTGTGGAATTTTGATTTCTTGTTTCTAGAACTGTAACCTTAAAAGATCTTGGATTAGTTTGGGGTCATAAATGTTAAATATCTTCCGCTGGCATTTATTTATTGATTTAATAGATTATTTTGGATTGAGGTTTTATAGTGACGACCAAATCCTCTGACCCCGGATTTGGGGGCGTTACAGGTTGGTATCAGAGCTGAGGTTATAATAAACTAGAAACGAGAGTGTGTAGGAGTGTGTATAGCTATGTGAGGATGTTTGAGCTCATATCGAGTTCCTGTTGGACTATTGGATATAGTACCAACGAGTAAGTTAAGATAGGCAGATTCGTTTGAGATGGTTGTGTTGAGCTGGATGGAACTCCGGGAAGCTGCAAACTTCTTTGGTAAAATTTTCTGAGGCTACTACGTTTCGACGACGATGGAGATTATCGATATCCTTGGAATGTGAAGAAGTGTCTAGAAGTGGGTGACGATTCAACTGGAGAGTTCAAATTGAAGATAAATGTTAAGACTTTGGCAATACCTTCTCTTTCTAAAATTCCTTTTGACATCTCTCAAAAAGAAGTAATTGTTAGAAGATATATTCCCTAACACTCATTTTCAATTATATATGTGTTTCAAATGTGCCAGAGGCTGTCATGAAGCCTATTTTTCAGGTTTTGATAGCTCTGCCAAGTTATGATAATTTAATTCCACTTTTCTAAATTGATGGATAGTTTCTTGGTGATGTGACACCACCTGCTCATTTTGGTGCCAGAATTTTGTTCTCTGGATTTCATTTTCTTCAAACATATCAGCTTTGAAATCTTTTCAGTTTTATTCATTTGATTTTGAATTCCTTTGATATTCTTTTATTCTAATTGAGATGAACAACCCTAACTATAGGGGACACAAGGTATACCTGTCTGTGTGATAGGAGTTGGATGGGACGCCATCACTTGTGTGTATTGTGAATACATGAAGATTAACAACCTTTAGTGGTGTCTTAATTTGGGCACGCAATACCAAGTTCATTTGATCATATTGATCTCTCAGTTATTCTTTTATTTCAACAATACTTTTTCTCAAATTCAGATTTTGGTTTCGTCATGGTGTCAAAGTCTCTTCTTTTTGAAATTCTATGATTTTATCATTCCAAATATTCGAAGGTATGCCAATCAAGTTAAGTTGAGTATCCTGTTCAAGTCAAAGTAAGGCGATGTGATGAAATTATGAAGGACGACAGTGGACTGCAATGCGATTAAAATATTAGTGGCATATACCGAAGTCAATCTGTTTCTTTATTTCTCTCTTTATCTATCTTTATTTTCTTCTCTCTATCTTTCATTCTGTTCTTCTTTCTCGCGATCGGTAAAAAGTGATTATATTGAAGAATTGGTCAAAGGGTGTGAATGGAACAGTGGTGCACAGTGAAGCTCCTATAAAAGTTTTATTATACAAGGAATACAAGATTTATTTGAGATTATGGAAAATTGAGGTTATTTGGAAATGGAAAGTTGGCTAGAAGATCCCTTAGTGCTTTCTTCTGCTGATTCCGAGGACGGAATCCTTATAAGGAGGGTAGATTGTAATATCCCATATTTTCAGATATTATTTTTATAATTATTTGGAATTGTTTATGTGATTTTATGTGAATTTTGGTGAATTATCTGATAAGTGGAATTGATGTTTGGGTGTTTAGATGTGATATTATTTGAGTATTTGAATTTTTATATGTCCAGAATAAAATATAGATAATTGTGATATTTTTCTGGTAATTTTTGGACTGTTAGATGATTTTATATTGAGTTATGAATTATTAATTATTTTCTGAATAATTACCAAAATTATTTTATAAAGCCGGGAATCGTCAAACTTCAATCGTTTTTTGCGTTTTTATAACCCGAAACTCTTCGGAAAACTCCTTTCTAACCTAATCTGGTAATTCCGGACATTTTCCGTGTTTTGACTTTTTCAATCCGGATTACGGTTTGACCCGTGCGCGGCCTGGCGTAAGATTTTCGATACGATAGTTATTTCGGTAATCAATAAAACCCGTATTCTCGAGAGACGGGATATTTTTACATTATTTTCGTATATGATATTTTATAAAAAGCTCGGTTTTGATAATTATCCAATTTTGGTATTGAATCGGATCGTTATTGCAGTTACTTAGCGGCTAAGCAACTAATTTAATGATCCAAAATGATCCAAAACGATCCAGAACGATCTAATATTCCATAAATATAAATAGCCTATTTCTTATTTCGTTTATTCCGTTTATTCATTTTGCAACCAGTTAAAACACCGTAAATACAGAGAAAAACCCGAGAAAACCGATACGTTCCCGAGAATCAAACACACGAACGAAGGCGTTATCGAACTCCGATTCGGGCGTGCAGCATATCAAAACGAAGCTCTCGAAATCTTCTTTCTGAATCAATCATCAGTTTCTTTCCAGAAATCACAGTAATTTTCTTATTTAATTATTTATATTCGAATTATTTGATAATTAAATTACGAATTTTTGTTCTTGATGTTGTTGATGTGATTTGATGCTTCCATGTTGTAGAGCATGTTTTTCTGGTCGATTTGGTATATTATACTTCAAAAATAGAGTTCAATATCATATAGAAATTAAGGTTTGATTTTCTGAAAATTTTCTTGAATATGTGTTCTTGGTGTTCTTGAAGAGTTCTGTGAATCAAACTCGAATTTGAAGGTGATGCCGACTTCAGATTTCGATGTTCTAGTAACCAAAACGAAGCCCTTGATCTGTTCTTTCATAATCCCTTATCAAAATCATCTAACAATAGGTAATTTTTAAATTTGAATTTCTAGGGTTTATAAGTCGAATTGGGGGTTTGATTTATGGATTGTTTTGAATGTTTTTAATGATGTTAACAGCTTTTCCATGATTAGGGGGATCGATTTATGCACTTATTTGAATCGTTTTAGTTCCGGTAGTGTTAAACCGAGTTCGTGGTTTTTGAGTTTTTATTTTTTCGATTTGTGAATTTATCGTGATAGCCTGATTGATTTTGATCATGAGTATTAATTATAGATGGCAGGAGCTTTAATTTAAGATATAATGCGATGTTTTTGGTTGAGGTTTCAGTAAGTTCGAAGTTCGCCGGATTATTGGCCGGTTTTCGTCGAGGTATCACCGGAAATGGAGACTCGGTCGTTGTTTGTTGTTGATGATGATGTTGTTGTGTTGCTGGGTTAGCGTAGACTGATTTCGGCCTGAAAACCAGCAGAAGTCGGGTCGTTTTTACCCAAAATCGGGCCTTGCCGGTTTATTTTTCCGGTGGCCGGAATCGGAGCTGTTCTTGAAGCTCCGATCTTCTTCCTCGTCAAAGCCGTCGTTTGATCCTCCTGACCCATTATGCAAACTTTAAAAACTGTTTCTGCCTTTTTCCTTTTTAATATTTATTCAAAATTCATTTTTAATTCCTAAAATCATTATTTTAATTACAAAATTTACTTTTAATTCAAAAATAAATCTGATTTATTTTATTAATTAATTTTAATTAGTTTTTAATTATTTTAATTAATTGATTAATTTAATATTAATTGATCAATTAACTTAATTAATTATTAATTGATTTTAATTGATTTAATAATTAGATTTAATTATTTATTATTGATTTAAAAATCCTGAAAAATAGTTTCGAGCTTTAAAATATTATTTTAAATTATTTTCCAAGCTCGATAATTTTTATAAAATTATTTTAGGGTGTTCGAACCCTATTATTTTATTATTAAATGATTCGGAGATCGTTTTTGTTCCGAAAATGTTCAAAAATTCATATTAAATCAACCGTTCATCCGTTTAATACGAAACGAACGCCTCTAGACTCAGAAAAATATTTCGCTTTCATTAAAAATAATTTCGAGACCCAAATTCTTTTGTTTCGAAAGATCGCTTGTTTTACAAGTCATTCTGAGTCGAGTGTTGATCGAAAAATCATGTTATTGACCCGATTTCAGTTTTAAACGTATCGAGTCGAACCTTCTGATGAACCGAGTCATATGTGATATGAATTATGTGATACGTGGATTATGTGCTTACGTGTTATGTGAATTATGTGCATATGTGGATCAAGATTCCTGTGATTGTCTGTTATATTTATGTGCGGGTTATCGTATGGGTAGACGATAGGCTTTTGACGCGTAGTTCGTCGAGTGGTTATCGTTTAGTCAATTAAAGTTATATCTTTTAATTATAGATGCGGATCATTCGAGTTGATCAAGACAAGACGTTGGATAAAGAATGAGATGGAATGGTATTGGGTATCTGGCTTCTAGCAATCGCAGGAGCAGCATATCGGTGAAGTGTTGAAAAGAAAGACGGTGATGTTTTGAGACAGAATGTCAGAATAGATGTGGTTTTGCGAGTGTGACTAACTGCTTAAAACCCAAAGGCAAGTATCCCTGACTTCACTTATCGTTCAAGTGATGTTTATTTCGAATCATTTTATGCAAGTATTGTTTTCCCTATTCTCTGTTCGGAATAGATAAATATTTTACATATCGCTGAATTAAATAATTCTGTTTATGCAAATACTCATCTGCTATTCTATATTCAGAATAGTCAAGTGATTTTACTTATCCAATTACTGGATTTATAAATGTTTTGGATTTTGAGAAAAGTGATTTGGTTGTGAATATTCCTACCCAAGTTAATGGGGGAATAAAATTATTTCGGGTGTCGAGTATTATGACCCCTTTTCAATAAAAGGTTTTGAGATTTGATGGTTACTGGTAGCGTAAGAGGCCGAGGCACCGGTCCAGCGTGAGCTATTATACGGAAGTGCAATACAGAAGTGTAATATCTTACAAGGCTAGTTATGCCTTTTTCTGGCGCCCTATAGGTACCGTATGTCTTCGGGATACGGGTAGTACCTATATTTACGGTATACTGCGGGATACCGGTGCTGTTTCATGACTGATCATCAGGAACAGCATAGTGCATAATTTGGTTCCAATCGAAATTATTATATTGATTTTGACAGCTTACAAGGAATGATTTATTGAGTATTTTATTTTTGGATAAAAGATGAAATGTGGTTTTGATTCAGTTTCTTATTTTGCTTATACTTACGTTATTGTTAAATATCAAAGGTGGTATTAGTATAGATGATTGATTTTGACTTCAGTATGGGTGTTGTGAGCATCAAAGTTCGTATTGATATCTAATTTGATATAACAGCAAAGTAAGTATTAATTTGAAGAGTTCGGTTTTGAATGAGTTTATGATCCACTCTATAATCATTGTTTCATGTTATTGTTGTTTACGATATTTCCGTAAACACTGTTTTACGAGTTTTATTCTCGTCAAGATTCAAAGTAGTGCTGAAGCGTTTCGCTCACAAATATCAAAATGGTTTTGAATACGATTAAGGAATCAATTCTGGGATTCCTCAACTAAAATTTTATGATTCAGCAATTATGATTTCTAAATGATCTGCACTGATGCAGATGTTAGTTTTTTTTATCAAAATGACCCGATATTTACTATAATGAACTTGCTGAGCATTTCTTTCGCTCATACTTGCCTGTTTTTAAATTTAACCTCCATTGAGGATTAGCTTGCGCTGTTTAGCTGTGTAAATCGAGGAAACAAAGACGAAGCTTTTTGGAAGGTGATTGATCCAGGGTTGCGGGCTAGTGTAAGTTTTATTGTGTAAAGTTGTTTATATTATATTATATTATAGTTGTGTATTTTATTTGGGCCTAGTATACTTCATTTCGAAGTTATACTAGTGGGTTTAGTTTTGAGTTGGTATTTGTTGAAAAGAGTTTTAAAAGAAAGTGAAAAATTATTTATGGAATTTTGATTTCTTGTTTCTAGAACTGTAACCTTAAAAGATCTTGGATTAGTTTGGGGTCATAAATGTTAAATATCTTCCGCTGGCATTTATTTATTGATTTAATAGATTATTTTGGATTGAGGTTTTATAGTGACGACCAAATCCTCTGACCCCGGATTTGGGGGCGTTACATAAGTCCTGAAATTGACATCAATAGGCTGCGCATTCCTACTATTCTTTATCTGGAAGCTCCCACACAAGCTCAACAATCTCCAACTCATTCTCCAATCTTAAATGATGATGCTGAGATACCATCTACACCAATTATGGATGAAGATCAGAATTTAGATGAAGCTAAATCATAAACTCCTATAGCCTCAAACACTGTAGTGTTATCAGAGGATAATGAGTCTTCATCAAGCTCTGGAGATAGTGTCTCAGTACATACTCCAGCTCCTGAACTTGGAAAGGAAGCTTTGGTCAAGAAGTTTGTTGAGCAAGTTGCACTTGTTCCTTGGGATGAAACTCATAGAGGAGTAGAGTGGACCAAGAAGTGGAATGAAACTGATTTTATTCCAAGCTCTAAAGTTCTGACAGAGCACATTGCTAAAG
Organism: Apium graveolens; assembly: GCF_009905375.1. NCBI lineage: Eukaryota > Viridiplantae > Streptophyta > Magnoliopsida > Apiales > Apiaceae > Apium > Apium graveolens. The sequence continues at coordinate 219,985,074 of NC_133654.1, forward strand.
TTGATGAGCTTGTGATAAATTCTGATATCAAGACACGGCTCAAGATCACTGCTCTATCTACCAAGAACCTTCAAGGTCTACACTCACAAACTCAAGAAAAGGTTGATAAGCTTCTTGAAAAAGCTGAAAAGCTAGATATGGAGACCAAGCTTGACAAAAAGAGGTTTATCAGACCTATTTCTGAAAGGAAACCCTAGCAAAGGTAGATGTCAAGTTCAAAGTAAAGGGCAGAGCAGTAAGGTTTCTTCAAGTAAACTAATTAACGAAGCTAGCAGATCTTCTAGTCAAAAGAAGACAAGTTCTGAAGCTGCTCAAACTCAAAATCTGATAGCAAGTACTGAAAATATGATATCAAGTTCTGATGAGCAAAGTCTGATAAAGCCTGATGTTCTGATACAAGGTGGAAGTCAAGATTCTCAAAAGTTCATGCAAACTCTGAAGCTCAAGGGAAAGCAGACTACTGTCTACTACAAAGATCCCAAGATTTAGACACTTGATGAGGAAATTGCTAGAAGATTATTTCTGAAGCATAATCCAGGAATGGATTTAGAAAATCTCAAGGATGAAGAAGCTAGATTTAAAGCTGAAAAGAAAAATCTAAATCCAAAAGCTTCTGTTGCAAAGAAACCTCCAAGGCCTAAGGTAAAAGGCATTGTCACACCCCCAACTTAAATAGCAAAATAATTATAGCTATTACATCATTTTAATGAGTATTACACAACCAAAATCCAAGATCTTACAGTTTAGGGTTTGGAACAGCCCAACACTACCAACTATTACATCTGATTACAAATACCGAGTCCTCACACAACTATTATTACTTATTCTACCTGAGCTCGAACATAAACATCCGCATCACAGGTCTTACGGGCAGTCTGCTTGAATCTAACCATGGCTGTTAGCTGTAATATCAGGGTAAAGCAAGAAGTGAGCCAAAAGCTCAACAAGTGCTAACAATACAACGCAAAGCATAAATCGAGATATACCTTTAGGAATGACAATGGAATGACATAATCAATGATAATCGAGAGATAAAACTTATGTGAGTTGGCATCATTTTGCTTGCATCAAAACAAATTTTAAAACCATTCTTAATCAAAATCATTTTATGACGCTACGGATTACAGCCGGTGATCAGCCGCGAAGTAATCCCGAACCTCGCTGGGTTCTAAAACATTATTGGGAATCCCTAGGCAACTTTTAAGCCTAATATAAGTGTGGAAAGGACTCGCGTCTCAGTCCAGATCCACCATTCAAGAAAACATTTGTCCCCCTTTGGGACTGAAAAATCCACCTTTTATTCATTTTGAAAACTGATGCCGATTTATGACAAAATCTCTTTTGACTGAAATCATTTTTTTATCAGGGGATTATAGGTCAACTTGAAACACTGGAAATATGACACTAAATCTCAGGGCCATGATCCACTAGACTTTACTATATTAGGGTAATCGAGAGATTTCCATAAACAAGAATTTTGACAAGGAAATTAAGCAAGGCTATTGGATAATATGAAAGAGTAATGCCAAACTAGGCTTAAAGCAATGGTTGTAGACAAGGTATAGGTATTAGAACATCAAGAAGATAAGCATCACTGGTTCCAATAGGATAGAGGTGTTAAAATATAAAGAAAGTGATCATCAGCTCAAGATATATCAGGGTATCAAGCTTTTAGGGTAAGGATAGGGTTATCAAACAATCATGAATGAATTTAAGAAATGATTGGCTTTTAGGTATCAAGATAAAGTTTCTATCGAGGTTATTTCAAGAGTTGAATCAAAGCATCAGGGTGCAATATCAAGATTTCTCAGGGATCAATAGCATGATAATCAAAAGGATCAATAAGGTATTATAACAAATCTCTATTTTATCATGGCATTAAACTATCATGAAAGACTTTTGAACTACTTGCAATACGTACTCGAGGGTTCATGGCATCTCTATGTAACTCAAAGATAAACAAAAGATACTCTTGATTTAAATATATCAAAATGACTCAGGATAATTGCATCGATATATATATGAACTGTTTACAGTAAATACGAAGGTCAAGTTGAATCACTTGCCTTGAGATAGACTGGTCTGGTCTGACTGGTAGGAGCAACAACTGGAGCTTCACTCGACTTTTATGGCAAGTTTTCCCTCGTCTCGAGATCCTACATAAATAATAATAATCCTCATTATAATATATTCTTTCCATCTTAACCTATTTACAACCCGAAATTAAACATGGATGGCACTTAGGCCTATACACACTTAATTCATATCCACCATTTATATTTTCAAATGTACACACGTAGCCACATAATCACATATCGTATATTAATACCAAATAACATCATATACACCATAATGCCACACTAGGCTTGGATGATCTCGACTCACCACTTAAGTTACTTGGTCGCTAACTAAACGAAGTCTTCGAATTTGGGCTTCCTAACTCAATGCGCCTTTCCTAAATTATCCAAAACCTATTGACCCTCACTTGTGCCTTTTGCTCTACTGACCTTATACTATCTTACAACTATGGTGGTTGACCTAATACTCACTTCTAAGTGTCCTAAAACTATGTGATAAGTGAAAGTGCTCACTGGTGCAAATTTCAGAATGGTAACTAAGGTTTCTTGAGTGCATTAGACACTCTTAAACTACAAGTTTTTCTTCAAAATTTTTACACAAGACTCTCCTGACCTAAGGGCATCTCACAAGCTTGATGTGGCTCAAAGGCCTGGCTTGGGCCTTCTTGGGCCTAAGCTAAAAGTCCAAGGTACCCCTGTTTTTCTGGGCAGAAAATGCCCTGACTTGAATTAACTTGTGACACATGGTTCTAGCTCATATCCTATGAACTATGGTTGGAAAAACTTCTCTGACATACCCTCTAACTAAGGCCCAATTGGGCCTAATGAGGGCCTACCCATGACATGGCCAAATCTCCCTATTTCTAAGTTGCAACAAAACTGTCCCCTGCTGGACAGATTTTGTTATTCTACTTGTGCACCTAACCAAATGACATGCAAACCTCCAACCAACTCCTAAAACCTATTATATACTCCCCATACTAACTTCTGGTGGCTTGGGCCTCAAAGTGCACATCAATGACATGGTCAAAACTCACTCTAAACCTCAGGGTACTAAACTGATTTTTCTGCAGAAACTATAACTTCTCATTTTCCAAGATTTTAACTTGACAAACCCAACTAACAACAACTAAATACTTAAACCAAGACCTATACTTGGTATTCTACTGAACTAACTCCCTTTTTCTTAAAATACCCTTGGTGAGATCATCCTTACCTATGGTGCAACTATGGCAAAATAAAAGAGACTACTCTTTACAAATCACAAATCTTCATGCCTTTGAAACAACAAGATATATATTTTTATAAAAGATAACCACAAATTATTACCATGCAACAAGAAGCATAAATCAATATTATCATATTATTCCTACTGAAATTAAGGCTCACTAACAAAATCTTTCCAAATAATCAAAATTTCACAACAAACTAAGAGAATTCCACATGCATGCATGCCTTCGGGTTTTTCAAACCAAAACAACATGATTTCCAAATAAATTTTTATCATAATTCAACATGCAAGCCTAACATGGATTACAACTAAATGATCAACTAGCATGCAAAAGGATTTTATCAAGACTTTACTACAAAATTCATGTTATCATCACAAAATACACAAAAATGTTAACAAGGCAACAAAACACCATCCATTCGGCTCCTATCAAGTCATGGCCGAATGGATTAGGGTAAAAACAGCATTCGCATAAGTGTAACACTCTTATGTCTAGCCATTCTTGACCCTATGATACTATAACTCATGGTGAAAGCCTTAGATTCACAAGAATCAAGGAGGTTCACTTTGAGTTTAACCAAAACATCACCATGCAAGGTCAAAACATAGGTTTTTCACTCTAAACTTTTGAAATATATAAGAATAACATATAGGGAGTAAAATTACTTGAATATAAGATGATTGTTTGGGTGAAAGAATGAAGAAATGAAGGGGATGGAGGGCCTCGGCTATGGGATGGCCGAGAGGGAGGGTTGAGCCGAGAGGGAGGGAGGAGAAAAGGGGAGGGTGGAGTGAAAATGGAGTGATCATCACTTTAGTTTTGTTTTTATGTCTTTGACTAGGCTAAATGTGAGTGGATTTAGGAAATGACAAGAGTAACCCTCTAGCTAAAGTTAGGCAAATTTGCATGCAAGGTCAAGGAGGTAATTTGGCTAGCAAAATGTGAGTTAGTGGGGTGGAGAATGTCTTCTTTGCCCTTTGGTTAAATAGAAGAGAGTTTGCATGCAAGGTTATTCATGTAATTTAATAATTATGACAACTAAAATTTATAATGATTTATTTTTATAAAATAAAATACAAGTTCAAAAATTATAAAATTTCTACCATAAATTAACTTGTATTTTTAGAGACTTTATAAAATCATTTTCACAATTTGTGTACAAAATGTCTTTTAAAAGAAAATTTTTCCAAAGCTTAGAATATTCCTTATAAATCAAAAATAAAGAAATTAAATAAATTCTTGCTTTGAAAAATCATATACTACCCAAAGCAAATTTATAATGCATAAATTTTCACTCACACAAACGTACAAGCATTGAATATATTTTTATTTAACTTAATATTATTCACAAATAATATTACATAAAATGCCGGTCGTAACATCCTCTCCCCCTTAAGGGATTCTGTCCCCAGAATCTAAGAGAACAGATGAGGATACCGGGAACGCATATCAGACTCTAACTCCCAAGTCGACTCTTCGACCTTAGGGTTCCTCCAAAGTACTTTCACTAACTTTACTGATTTATTTCTAAGACTCTTTACTTGCCAGTCGAGTACTTTAACCGGTTGCTCCACAAATGACAGGTCTGCCTGAATTTCTACAGGTTCATATTCTATCACATGGCTAGCGTCAGGATTGTACTTCTTAAGCAACGACACATGGAACACATTATGCACATGCTGATACTGAGGTGGTAAGGCCAACTCGTAGGCCACCTTTCCTACTTGACTCAAAATCTCAAAAGGACCTACGTATCTAGGTGCTAACTTTCCTTTCTTGCCAAACCTTATCAACCCTTTCCTAGGTGACACTTTTAGCAACACAGCTTCGCCAATTTGGAATTGAACATCCTTACGCGCTGGATCCGCATACTTCCTCTGTCTATCTTGAGCAGCAAGCAACCTTTTCTGAATTAACTTGACTGAGTCATGCAACTGTTGTACCAATTCTGAGCCGAGAATTCTTCCTTCTCCTACTTCATCCCAACTTGTTGGTGATCTACATTTTCGCCCGTACAAAGCTTCATATGGTGGCATGCCGATACTGGAATGATAGCTGTTGTTATATGAAAATTCAATTAATGGCAGGTGGTCGTCCCAACTTCCAGCAAAATCGATTGCACAACTGCGCAACATGTCTTCAATTGTTTGAATTGTTCTTTCACTCTGGCCATCAGTCTGCGGGTGATACGCCGTGCTCATATTCAACTTCGTGCCAAGACATTCCTGGAATTGCTTCCAGAATCTTGAGTTAAATCGGGGATCTCTGTCTGAAACTATTGATACAGGTACTCCATGCCTTAATACGATTTCGTGCACATACAGATGAACCAACTTGTCCAGTGACGACTTCTCATTTATTGGAAGGAAATGCGCCGACTTCGTAAGACGATCAATTATAACCCATATTGCGTCATGTCCGGACTTTGTTCGTGGTAGTCCTACTATAAAGTCCATAGCGATATTTTCCCATTTCCATTCTGGAATCTTCAGGGGCTGAATTAATCCGCTTGGTCGTTGATGTTCTGCCTTTACTTTCTGACAGGTATAGCACTTCGCAACCCATTCTGCCACGTCTCTTTTCATATTTGGCCACCAAAAGTTCTTCTTTAAGTCTTGATACATCTTGGTGCTTCCCGGGTGGATTGAAAATTTCGAATGGTGGGCTTCATGGAGGATCTCATTCTTTAATTCAGATACATGGGGAATCCATATTCTGGATGAAAACCTTAGTATTCCTTGCTCATCCCTTTTAGTATTAATCTCTTCTCCAGATAACTGATTTTTCTCTTTTTCCATTACTTCCTCTTGATACTTCTTTATCTTTTCCAGTAGTGTTGGCTGAAAGGTCATTGCATGACAAACTTCTTTGACTTTCCCATAAGCACAAAGTTCCAATTCAAATTTTCCGATTTCTTCGGATAACTCTTTTGATGTTATCATTATATTCAATCTTTCCTTCCGACTCAGCGCATCGGCCACTACGTTCGCCTTTCCAGGATGGTAATTTATCGAACAGTCATAGTCCTTAATCAATTCCAGCCATCTCCTCTGCCTCATATTGAGCTCTTTCTGAGTAAAAATGTACTTTAAACTCTTGTGATCCGTGTAGATTTCACACTTTTCTCCATAGAGATAGTGTCTCCAAATCTTGAGTGCGAACACTATGGCGGCTAGTTCCAAGTCATGCGTCGGATACTTTAACTCGTGCGGCTTCAACTGTCTTGACGCATATGCTATTACCTTACTGTGTTGCATCAACACACAACCCAAACCCTTATGTGAAGCGTCGCTGAATATTACAAAATTCCCTTGATCATCGGGAAGTACCAACACCGGAGTTGTTACCAACTTCTGTTTTAACTCTTGAAAGCTATTTTCACATTCTGCACCCCATTCAAACTTTTGATTCTTTCTGGTTAACTTGGTCAATGGTGTGGCGATCTTCGAGAAATCCTTGACGAATCTTCTATAGTATCCGGCCAATCCTAGAAAACTTCGCACTTCCGTAGGAGTCTTTGGCCTCTCCCAACTCATAACTGCCTCAATCTTCGCCGGATCCACTTTAATTCCATCATTTCCAATAACATGCCCCAAAAATTGAACTTCCTTTAACCAAAACTCACATTTGGTAAACTTGGCATACAACTTCTCTTGTCGGAGTATCTCCAATGCTATCCAGAGGTGCTGCATATGTTCTTCTTCCGATTTAGAATAAATAAGGATGTCATCAATAAATACCACGACAAATTTATCCAAATACTTCTTAAATACTCGATTCATCAGATCCATGAATGCGGCCGGAGCGTTGGTCAATCCAAACGGCATTACTAGGAATTCATAATGCCCATATCTGGTCCTAAATGCGGTCTTGGGAATATCTTCTTCCTTGATCTTTAATTGATGGTATCCCGATCTCAAGTCAATCTTCGAAAAACATTTTGCTCCCTTTAACTGATCAAAAAGGTCATCTATCCTTGGTAGCGGGTAGCGGTTCTTGATCGTTACTTTATTCAACTCCCGGTAATCTATGCATAGACGCATACTCCCATCTTTCTTCTTCACAAAGAGAACAGGTGCTCCCCATGGCGACGTACTTGGTCGTATCACTCCCTTATCCAATAATTCTTGTAGCTGGCTCGCCAACTCTTTCATTTCTGCTGGTGCCATCCTATACGGAGCCTTTGAAACTGGTTCCGTGCCTGGAGCAAGGTTGATCTCGAACTCAATTTGTCGATCTGGTGGTAAGCCTGGTAGTTCGTCGGGAAACACATCGGGGAACTCATTAACTACAGGAATATCTTCCATGCTGGGGCTGCCTCTCTCTGAATCCACTACATATGCTAGGAACGACTCACAACCTTTTCTAAGTAACTTCTTAGCCTGAATAATTGTAAGAAATAGTCGCTCTTGCCTCTGTCCCTTAAATACTACCTTCTCTCCACTCTTCGTCTTTAAATACACTCTCTTGGTCTTACAATTTATCTGAGCGCTATTCTCTCCTAACCAATCCATTCCTAAAATTATATCAAACTCTCCCAGCTTGAAGAGTATCAAGTCGGCCGAGAACTTATATCCCGAAATATCAATCTCACATTTTGGACAAAATTGATTCACAGGAATCTTCTCTTGGTTCGCAATTACCACATTTACTATCTCACTCATAACCGTTTTATCACATTGGATCTTATCAACAAAAGATTCTGATATGAAAGATCTTGTGGCTCCCGAATCAATCAATACTTTGGCTTTGACATTATTGAGTAAAAGTGTACCTGCTATCACCTCAGAATTCTGAACAGCATCTTTCATCTTTAGATCAAATGTCCTTGCTGTTGCTTGCGGGGTTGGTGCGGGTGGTGGAGGTAATGCCAATACCTCAGCTGGCACGCTTGCACTGGTACTTGCCACGTTCATCAGAGCTCTGACTGGTCCTGTTGCCTTACACTCCCTAGCCATGTGTCCAGTCTTCCCACATTTGTAGCACGTAACTCCTGGCTTCGGCATCTTGCACTCATTTGCCAAATGTCCCTTCTGATTGCACCTATAACAGGTCATACTCAGCTTATTGCATACTCCGGGGTGCCTTCTTCCACAGTGCTTGCATTCTGGCCTCTGGAACCTGTTTTCTCCAACTTGCCCTTGGCCTGCCTGATTGTTCCCTTTTGATTCTTGCCTTTTGCCCAAATTTCCTTTCCTTTGAAAATTTCCGCCCTTCTGGAAACCAATCCTCTTTACATTCCGATCTTGCGAACTTCCAGCTTCAGACTTTTCTCCATAAAATGGAACCTTCCTCTTCTTGTTATCCCTCTCTTTCCTTGACTGCATCCCATTATTCTCAATCAGAGCAGCTTTCTGTACTATTCCCGCATAAGTTTCAAGCTCAAACATAGCCACCCTATCTCTGATCCAAGGCTCCAATCCTTGCTGAAATTTCTTTGCTTTTTCTTCCTCAGTGCTAGTATACTTTGTCACAAATCTTGACAACTCAGTGAACTTCTTCTCATATTCCAGTACAGTCATGTTCCCTTGCTTTAACTCAAGAAATTTTAGCTCCATCTGATTCTGCATGTACTTAGGGTAATACTTGTCCAGAAATAACTTCTTAAATCTCTCCCAAGAAATCTGCTGAGTGACTTCCATAGCTTTTACTGATTCCCACCAATAAATGACTTCTCCCTTCAAGAAGTAAGTGGCATACAGCGTTTTCTGATCGTCCCCTAACTGTACCAACTCAAAAGCCCTTTCCATCTCCTTGATCCATGTGTTTGCTATCACTGGATCAGTGGTATCATGAAATACAGGTGGATTCACATTCTGAAAAACCTTGAAAGTGACAATTTGTCTTGGTGGTACTGGTGGTTCAGGTGGTTGATATGGCTCACGGTTATCTTGGTTTTCAATTCGTTGTTGAAGAGTTAGTTGTTGTTGAGCTATAGCATTGGTTTGCTGTTGCAAGGTTTCCAGTAGTTGAAGAATGTTTGGGTCTGTGGTGAAGGTGGTTGTTGGATTCTTCTTTTTGGGAGGCATGATCATGAAATAAGAGTTGTGTTATAACAAATATGAATGATAAAATGATTCGAGGGTATCGCATGGCATTCTTGTTTACATATGGGGTCAAGTTTCCAGATATGATGACAAAACATAAAATAACAGTTGAGAGCAGATGGAACAATAGCACATAATTATTGAAATTTTAAAGGTCACAGTACATAGGATTGGGACATAGTCTGATTCTAGAAATAACAGGCTTATTTAAAGGAAAGACGGAAACAACTGGGGATTCCATAGAGTCTGATAGTACAACAACATGAAAGGTAAATGGAAAGAACTAAGGCTCCACTCCATCTGAACGGGGCTTGGTAGTCTTTTCCTCTCGAAGCGTCTTCACAATGCTCTGGAGCTCATCCGCCACCATCTGAATGACATACTGGCTGGTACGGTCCCGGTGTGCTGGCATCTCCTCAAGCTTAGTGTTGACGTACCGAACCAAGGTCTCAAGTCTCGCAATCATCTGCTCCTTGGGCTTCCCTTCGTAGTTTCGGCTGTCCGGATACACGTTCTTCAGTCGGTCTATCAGTCGGTCGTACTTGCCCTGAAGCATGTCGAACTCGCGCCTCAACTCAGCATACACGGAGAAAGCAATAGTGTCGTCCGACCCAGAGGATGACGAGGAATGCGCCCTTTGCTGACAACCAATAAGAGGAGTATTAATAATAATTTACTTTACCTACTCTCTCGCATAATATCTATAACCTACTCACAAGTCCTATAACCTATTTGGGCTGTCCAGGGACTCTAAACCGTAGCTCTGATACCAAAACCTGTCACACCCCCAACTTAAATAGCAAAATAATTATAGCTATTACATCATTTTAATGAGTATTACACAACCAAAATCCAAGATCTTACAGTTTAGGGTTTGGAACAGCCCAACACTACCAACTATTACATCTGATTACAAATACCGAGTCCTCACACAACTATTATTACTTATTCTACCTGAGCTCGAACATAAACATCCGCATCACAGGTCTTACGGGCAGTCTGCTTGAATCTAACCATGGCTGTTAGCTGTAATATCAGGGTAAAGCAAGAAGTGAGCCAAAAGCTCAACAAGTGCTAACAATACAACGCAAAGCATAAATCGAGATATACCTTTAGGAATGACAATGGAATGACATAATCAATGATAATCGAGAGATAAAACTTATGTGAGTTGGCATCATTTTGCTTGCATCAAAACAAATTTTAAAACCATTCTTAATCAAAATCATTTTATGACGCTACGGATTACAGCCGGTGATCAGCCGCGAAGTAATCCCGAACCTCGCTGGGTTCTAAAACATTATTGGGAATCCCTAGGCAACTTTTAAGCCTAATATAAGTGTGGAAAGGACTCGCGTCTCAGTCCAGATCCACCATTCAAGAAAACATTTGTCCCCCTTTGGGACTGAAAAATCCACCTTTTATTCATTTTGAAAACTGATGCCGATTTATGACAAAATCTCTTTTGACTGAAATCATTTTTTTATCAGGGGATTATAGGTCAACTTGAAACACTGGAAATATGACACTAAATCTCAGGGCCATGATCCACTAGACTTTACTATATTAGGGTAATCGAGAGATTTCCATAAACAAGAATTTTGACAAGGAAATTAAGCAAGGCTATTGGATAATATGAAAGAGTAATGCCAAACTAGGCTTAAAGCAATGGTTGTAGACAAGGTATAGGTATTAGAACATCAAGAAGATAAGCATCACTGGTTCCAATAGGATAGAGGTGTTAAAATATAAAGAAAGTGATCATCAGCTCAAGATATATCAGGGTATCAAGCTTTTAGGGTAAGGATAGGGTTATCAAACAATCATGAATGAATTTAAGAAATGATTGGCTTTTAGGTATCAAGATAAAGTTTCTATCGAGGTTATTTCAAGAGTTGAATCAAAGCATCAGGGTGCAATATCAAGATTTCTCAGGGATCAATAGCATGATAATCAAAAGGATCAATAAGGTATTATAACAAATCTCTATTTTATCATGGCATTAAACTATCATGAAAGACTTTTGAACTACTTGCAATACGTACTCGAGGGTTCATGGCATCTCTATGTAACTCAAAGATAAACAAAAGATACTCTTGATTTAAATATATCAAAATGACTCAGGATAATTGCATCGATATATATATGAACTGTTTACAGTAAATACGAAGGTCAAGTTGAATCACTTGCCTTGAGATAGACTGGTCTGGTCTGACTGGTAGGAGCAACAACTGGAGCTTCACTCGACTTTTATGGCAAGTTTTCCCTCGTCTCGAGATCCTACATAAATAATAATAATCCTCATTATAATATATTCTTTCCATCTTAACCTATTTACAACCCGAAATTAAACATGGATGGCACTTAGGCCTATACACACTTAATTCATATCCACCATTTATATTTTCAAATGTACACACGTAGCCACATAATCACATATCGTATATTAATACCAAATAACATCATATACACCATAATGCCACACTAGGCTTGGATGATCTCGACTCACCACTTAAGTTACTTGGTCGCTAACTAAACGAAGTCTTCGAATTTGGGCTTCCTAACTCAATGCGCCTTTCCTAAATTATCCAAAACCTATTGACCCTCACTTGTGCCTTTTGCTCTACTGACCTTATACTATCTTACAACTATGGTGGTTGACCTAATACTCACTTCTAAGTGTCCTAAAACTATGTGATAAGTGAAAGTGCTCACTGGTGCAAATTTCAGAATGGTAACTAAGGTTTCTTGAGTGCATTAGACACTCTTAAACTACAAGTTTTTCTTCAAAATTTTTACACAAGACTCTCCTGACCTAAGGGCATCTCACAAGCTTGATGTGGCTCAAAGGCCTGGCTTGGGCCTTCTTGGGCCTAAGCTAAAAGTCCAAGGTACCCCTGTTTTTCTGGGCAGAAAATGCCCTGACTTGAATTAACTTGTGACACATGGTTCTAGCTCATATCCTATGAACTATGGTTGGAAAAACTTCTCTGACATACCCTCTAACTAAGGCCCAATTGGGCCTAATGAGGGCCTACCCATGACATGGCCAAATCTCCCTATTTCTAAGTTGCAACAAAACTGTCCCCTGCTGGACAGATTTTGTTATTCTACTTGTGCACCTAACCAAATGACATGCAAACCTCCAACCAACTCCTAAAACCTATTATATACTCCCCATACTAACTTCTGGTGGCTTGGGCCTCAAAGTGCACATCAATGACATGGTCAAAACTCACTCTAAACCTCAGGGTACTAAACTGATTTTTCTGCAGAAACTATAACTTCTCATTTTCCAAGATTTTAACTTGACAAACCCAACTAACAACAACTAAATACTTAAACCAAGACCTATACTTGGTATTCTACTGAACTAACTCCCTTTTTCTTAAAATACCCTTGGTGAGATCATCCTTACCTATGGTGCAACTATGGCAAAATAAAAGAGACTACTCTTTACAAATCACAAATCTTCATGCCTTTGAAACAACAAGATATATATTTTTATAAAAGATAACCACAAATTATTACCATGCAACAAGAAGCATAAATCAATATTATCATATTATTCCTACTGAAATTAAGGCTCACTAACAAAATCTTTCCAAATAATCAAAATTTCACAACAAACTAAGAGAATTCCACATGCATGCATGCCTTCGGGTTTTTCAAACCAAAACAACATGATTTCCAAATAAATTTTTATCATAATTCAACATGCAAGCCTAACATGGATTACAACTAAATGATCAACTAGCATGCAAAAGGATTTTATCAAGACTTTACTACAAAATTCATGTTATCATCACAAAATACACAAAAATGTTAACAAGGCAACAAAACACCATCCATTCGGCTCCTATCAAGTCATGGCCGAATGGATTAGGGTAAAAACAGCATTCGCATAAGTGTAACACTCTTATGTCTAGCCATTCTTGACCCTATGATACTATAACTCATGGTGAAAGCCTTAGATTCACAAGAATCAAGGAGGTTCACTTTGAGTTTAACCAAAACATCACCATGCAAGGTCAAAACATAGGTTTTTCACTCTAAACTTTTGAAATATATAAGAATAACATATAGGGAGTAAAATTACTTGAATATAAGATGATTGTTTGGGTGAAAGAATGAAGAAATGAAGGGGATGGAGGGCCTCGGCTATGGGATGGCCGAGAGGGAGGGTTGAGCCGAGAGGGAGGGAGGAGAAAAGGGGAGGGTGGAGTGAAAATGGAGTGATCATCACTTTAGTTTTGTTTTTATGTCTTTGACTAGGCTAAATGTGAGTGGATTTAGGAAATGACAAGAGTAACCCTCTAGCTAAAGTTAGGCAAATTTGCATGCAAGGTCAAGGAGGTAATTTGGCTAGCAAAATGTGAGTTAGTGGGGTGGAGAATGTCTTCTTTGCCCTTTGGTTAAATAGAAGAGAGTTTGCATGCAAGGTTATTCATGTAATTTAATAATTATGACAACTAAAATTTATAATGATTTATTTTTATAAAATAAAATACAAGTTCAAAAATTATAAAATTTCTACCATAAATTAACTTGTATTTTTAGAGACTTTATAAAATCATTTTCACAATTTGTGTACAAAATGTCTTTTAAAAGAAAATTTTTCCAAAGCTTAGAATATTCCTTATAAATCAAAAATAAAGAAATTAAATAAATTCTTGCTTTGAAAAATCATATACTACCCAAAGCAAATTTATAATGCATAAATTTTCACTCACACAAACGTACAAGCATTGAATATATTTTTATTTAACTTAATATTATTCACAAATAATATTACATAAAATGCCGGTCGTAACAGGCATTATGATCAAGAAAAGTCACATACTGAGGCATCAAAGCCCAAAACAAGATTACAATCTGAGATTGATACCAAAGAGAAAGGGAAAGGAAAAGTTGATGAACCAATCAAGCCACTGGAGATGAAAATTCCTCAAATTCTGATAAAGCTAGTGTGCAAAATGGTTCAAGTTACTGATGATAATCTTGCTTAAGATAAAGATGTTCAAACTCTGAAAAGAAATAAGATTTCTAAAGAAACAAAGACAACATATGACAAGGCTCAAGTTGTTCAGAGTGAAGAACAGCAAGCTATAACAGAAACAGCAAGTTGATTTAGACAACCTCTGACAGTGCTCAAGTTGATTTAGACAAGATGGAAGTAGCTGATAAAAAGAAACTTCTGTGAAAAAATGTCAAACCATTTTATCCAAAGAAAAGTCAATTGATGTCTACTTTCATGACTATTGGGTTAAATGTTAGATAACCAAGAGACAGGGCTGGACTAGGTTCTGATGAAGCTAAGATAAAGACAGGAGTTGAAGTTTCTGAAAGAGATATGTCCTAAGTCCAATCATGTATGAGGATTTAGGAATAACTTTTATGTAATCTGTTTTGATTTCATTATATTAATAAAAGACTTGTTTTGTTTTTATTGCGGGCTCTATCTATTTAAATGTTTAAATAAGATATACCACAGTTTAGAGTAAAGCTTTTTATGGATTGTGATGAGATCATAATAATGAGACCTAAAAGATGATAACTCTAAACTTAAATAGTTCCTGGTCGTAGGATTACTAACTAGTTATTAATAATCCGCAAAGATCGGTACATACTATGCTTTCTTCATTATGAAGGATGTTTGTTCTCATAGATATTTATGTGGTGACACTATAGCTAGTATGTAGGTGCTTATTATAGAATAAGTTCACTGAACATGACTCACACAGCTGAACAACTGATGGAGTTTACTCACGTGTCAGCAGTTGTTCACATAGTGATAGTTGTACAAGTATCCTTAGACTTGAGGTCATCATAGTCATCTTGTGTACACTGAACTATGCTTTGGTTTAGTTCTTAGTCTCAGGGGAAAATTATAAGGGCTCTACTGGGTATAGGAATTTGTACACGAAGATAGTGTATGATCAATAAAGGATCTACACCTTCCAGTGTAGGAAGAGAATGTTCAATGTTGATCCACTTATGTTATTTCAGGAATCTCTGGCCAGAGTGAATGAAATTAGAAAGGAGTTTCTAATTTACATTAAATAGAACTAAGCATAGTGAATGGGAAAGCAAGTGATTAAATAAGATAGGCTTGACACTAGTTCCATGCCTTGTATTTAATCGTGATATTGCAGGGTAGAAGGAATTAATTGTACGGTAACTACTCACCGAATAGGTTCTTGGTATTCTAAGCAGTGAATTCGTATTATCCGGATAGTCGCGATATGCTAAGAAGTATCCCTCACGATGTAAAATAAATATGATTAATTAATTAATCATATTTAATGAATTAGAGAATTTATATAAATAATGATAAAATAGTTTTATTATTATTTATTTCTACTACCGGCTTAATATTGAACCTACAGGGTCACACCATAAAAGAGAATGATTTAATGGTGGAGAAATTAATTAATAATGGCTGATAATTATTTATTTATGAAATAAATAATTAATCGGCAAATTTAATAATTGATTAAATGAGATTTAATTGATTATAAATTAATTAAGAAAAAGTTCTTAATATTATTAATTAAGAATTTAATTTTTGGAAATT
Source organism: Apium graveolens (assembly GCF_009905375.1). Taxonomy (NCBI): domain Eukaryota; kingdom Viridiplantae; phylum Streptophyta; class Magnoliopsida; order Apiales; family Apiaceae; genus Apium; species Apium graveolens. Next base: position 220,001,008 of record NC_133654.1, read on the forward strand.
AAATCAAGTGAGAGAATTATTTCTAAAGTGTTTAGAAAAAGGATTAATAATTAAAAGGTGTTTTAATTATTAGTGAGAATAATAAAGGGTTAATAATAATAATATTTTATGGGAAAATTTTCAGCTGAAAATTTTGCCTATAAATATACTATTATAGACCCTATTTTTGCCTCAACCAAAAAGATTTACAAAACCCTAATTCTCTCCATCTCCTCCTCCTTCATTACATCGTTTTCTTGGTGGATACCGGTGGAGTGCTTCACACTTGAGGAGCAGCTGCTAAGGATCTCCGTTCATCGTTCTTGGATCGCTATTAAAGACCTCCATTTTTCCATTAACGTAAAACTTCTTAAGGTAAACATACTGAACTACGAATTAAATATTATTTTTCGCATGGATCCTGCGGAGGGTTTCGACTGGAATGGGGAAGTTGCTTTTTTTTAAGATTAAATTTACATTTTCGCTGCGTTTATGTGCTAAAAACCCTTCAATGGCATCAGAGCTACTTGCAAAAAAAATTTAATTCGTTTATGTGTTTAACTGTTTTCGATATATGAGCATGTACGTGATTCGCCATGATTTGATGTTGATATAATATGCTTATATATGTATGGTTTTGAATATATGATATTCATGTGAGTTGTATAATCATAAGATGATTATGTAATCTGTATATATACTGATATATATATATGATTTATATCTGTATATATACTGATATATACATGATTTATATTTGTTCTAATTATGAGAATCATATTAGATACAGATTCTGAATTGGCTGCTGCAGATTTGCTGAAATCTGGGTCTGGTGTCCGATTTACGCAAACGAATACCCTATTTCATAGGTAAATGAGCGTCTGAACAAAATGGATAGCTAAAGCTATTACCAACTCGTCTTTAAGGCGTTTGACGTCGTTTACTGCCCGTAAACAGTGATTCTTGTTTTTCTGATTTGATTCTGATTTTTCTGATTTTTGTCATATTTTCTTTTTATGATTAGATCATGGATAATATGATATGTTAAGATCAGATTATGTATTTTAACATGCTTTTATGTGTTGTATGAGCATGGTGGATGGTTATGGCCTTTCGACCTTAGTGTAATGGTTTTGGTTTTGGTTTTAAATACGACTTGCATGTCGTCAATCTTTGTAATCATAAATCTCGAATGTAACTCGAGTTATTCTTGTAAGTTCATTAGATTAGTTTTACTTCCAATCATGTAATGTAATTGAAGACTCAAGAAGGCTATCCAATGGAGGTGATACAAAGAAGAAGAAGAAGACATATGTAATAAATAGTTGTATTTATTTCCATCACCATATTAGATTGACCTTGATCTTTATCATGAGCTTGATAAAGATCACATAGGATGGGGCCATAACCAAACACATTTACTTTATTGCACTTTATATTTACTTGTTTATTTAATTTTATATATGAGATATATGCCTATGTTTACCATGCGATGATAGATTTAGGTGAACTTAAATCAATATAAGGCGTGCTCTAGAAAATCTAGAATAGGAATTGTTTCTTGCCTTAACAATAAATATTATGAATACGATCATGAGATTCTTGTGTTTATGAAACACGTAATTGAATATGAATTTTCAATATTGAGAGAAAGGATGATTCTGTCAACAACAGATTTCTATCTGTAAGAAAGGGTTATTAAGTGACGCATCTTGACAATGCTCCACACGATCTGGGAATCATCTGATTATCGATTATTGATTTGAAATATTTAATTTAAAAGGAAGAATCTATTTATAATATGATTATGATTGTAACATAATATAATCCCTCTAAAATTAAATAATATCAAGTAGTAATTGGTCAATGACACAACGGGCTTGTGTCGGTCATAGCCTTCCAACATGGTAGAAAGTGGTTCTTATTTTTAAATCATTGTCGTTTCGTGCTACAGCCGAGGGCTTTGATTTCGAAATAAGAAATACTTGTCTATTACATAGAGATGTGTACATTGAATTAGAATCTAAAGGTCGGTACGTGCTACAGCCGTGGGCCGTTGGAGACTGATTCAATTATACGAAATGTTGGGTTAGACTTGACTTAGAATATTGAGTTTGTCGTGCCACAGCCGTGACTCAATTATTCAAGAGGCTAAACTTATATTAGGGAATAACATAAGATGTAATTGACAAGAGTTGTCTGCCTATTGAACATCACATGACGTTTCGTGCCACAGCCGAGGTTGTGTGATGGAATGTAGGATCCCTATTCCCACTAGCATTATGAATGCCTAATTTTCACTTAGGGGGTTGAAAAAATTAGATAAATTAGTGGGAGACACTTATGAATAAAGACCCGATTCATATAGTGTTTTGAAATGAAATTGAATATTTGCTAAGTGTTGTTATGTGTTTATCATTTACAGATTTACTATATTCGTCATGTCTTCTGCACTATCACTCCGGAGCATACTAGATGCTCACAAGTTGACTGGTCCTAATTTAGCTGTTTGTTTTCACTGTAACAAGTTGGGGCACTGGAAGAGGAACTACAAGGTTTACCTTACAGAATTGAAGAAGAAGGGTAGTGAGACTACCGCTTCTGATTCAGGCATGTTCATGATCGAAGTTAATATGTCACTAGGTCAAATTTTTACTTGGGTATTAGATACCGCCTGTGGTTCTCATATTTGCAATTCGTTGCAAGGACTAAAGGGAAGTAGGACTCCTGAAAAAGATGAGGTGATTCTACATATGGGCAATGGAGCAAGGGTTGCGGTCATATCTGTAGGATCATTTAGTTTACATATGCCTACGGGCAAGACTATTATTTTGAATAATTATTATTACGTTCCCTCTATTGTGAGGAATATTGTTTCTATTCCTATGTTAGATGTGGATGGTTTTTCATTTATTATTAAGAATAATGAATGTTCTATCCTTAGAGATAATGTTCTTTTTGGACGTGACATTTTAAATAATGGTCTGTATTTATGTGACATAGAGCATGATTTACTTTAGATTGAACAAACTAATAAAAGAAAACGAGATGATGAAAATCTGACCTATTTATGGCACTGTAGGCTAGGTCATATTAGTGAAAATACACTGCAAACATTGTATAAGGAAGGGTTACTTGACCCCTTTGATTTTGAATCATATCCTATATGCGAGTCTTGTCTATTGGGTAAAATGACCAAATCTCCATTTAGTGGACATGGAGAGAGGGCTGCAGATTTGCTAGGATTGGTACACACAGATGTATGTGGACCAATGTCTACGCAGCCATGGGTGGATTTTCGTACTTCATTACTTTCATAGATGATAGATCTAGATTCGGATATGTGTATTTGATGAAACACAAGTTTGAAGCCTTTGAAAAGTTCATAGAATATAAACATGAAGTGGAGAAACAAACCAAACACAGTATTATAACTCTTCGATCAGATCGAGGTGGTAAATACTTGAATGGAGAGTTTCTAGATTATCTCAAAGAAAATGGTATAGTCTCCCAGTGGACTCCTCCATGAAAGGAATATGTCCTAAGTCCAATCATGTATGAGGATTTAGGAATAACTTTTATGTAATCTGTTTTGATTTCATTGATATTAATAAAAGATTTGTTTTGTTTTTATTACGGGCTCTATCTATTTAAGTGTTTAAATAAGATATACCATAGTTTAGAGTAAAGCTTTTTATGGATTATGATGAGATCATAATAGTGAGACCTAAAAAGATGATAACTCTAAACTTAAATAGTTCCTGGTCATAGGATTACTAACTGGTAATTAATAATCCGCAAAGATCGGTACATACTATGTTTGCTTCATTATGAAGGATGTCTGTTCTCATAGACATTTGTGTGGTGACACTATAGCTAGTATGTAGGTGCTTATTATAGAATAAGTTCACTGAACATGACTCGCACAGCTGAACAACTGATAGAGTTCACTCACGTGTCAGCAGTTGTTCACATAGTGATAGTTGTACAAGTATCCTTAGACTTGAGGTGATCATAGTCATCTTGTGTACACTGAACTATGCTTTGATTTAGTTCTTAGTCTCCAGGGACAATTATTAGGGCTCTTCTGGGTATAGGAATTTGTACACGAAGATAGTGTATGATCAATAAAGGATCTACCCCTTCCAGTGAAGGAAGCGAATGTTCAAGGCTGATCCACTTATGCTAGTTCAGGAATCTTTGGCCAGAGTAAATGAAATTAGAAAGGAGTTTCTAATTTGCATAGAACTACGCATAGTAAATGGTAAGCAAGTGATTAAATTAGATAGGCTTGACACGTGATCCATGCCTTATATTTAATCGGGACATTGTAGGGTAGAAGGAGTTTATTGTACGGTAACTATTCACTGACAGGTTCTTGGTATTCTAAGCAGTGAATTTATATTATCCGGATAGTCGCGATATGTTGAGAAGCATCACTCACGATGTAGAATAAATGTGATTAATTAATTAATCATATTTAATAAATTAGAGAATTTATATAAATAATGATAAAATAGTTTTATTATTATTTATTTCTACTAACGGCTTAATATTGAACCTACAGGGTCACGCCATAAAAGGAGAATGATTTAATGGCGGAGGAATTAATTAATAATGGCTAAATAATTATTTATTTGTGAAATAAATAATTAATTGGCAAATTTAATAATTGATTAAATGAGATTTAATTGATTATAAATTAATTAAGAAAAGTTCTTAATATTATTAATTAAAGGATTTAATTTTTGGAAATTATATCAAGAGAGAGAATTATTTCTAAAGTGTTTAGAAAAAGGATTAATGATTAAAAGGTGTTTTAATTATTAATGAGAATAATAAATGGGATAATAATAATAATAATAATAATATTTATGGGAAAATTTCAGCTGAAAATTTTGCCTATAAATACACTATTATAGACCCTAATTTTATTCCAACCAACCCGAAAACCCAAAAAGTTTGGAAAACCCAATTCTCTCCACCTCCTTCCTCCTCCTTAACATCGTTTTCTTGGTGGATACCGGTGGAGTGCTTCACACTTGAGGAGCAACTGCTAAGGATCTCTGATCGTTGTCTCCGAATTATTTTAAAAGGTTAGATTCGATCCCTCGAATTTTTATTCACGATTTATGTGCTTTTATTTGGATTTTGTATGTGTAAAAGTGTTTTGACATGCCCCCGCTGCGTTTAAAATCCAACACTCCATATACCCCACAGTTAAATGGGGTATCTGAAAGGAGAAATCGAACTTTGTTAGACATGGTTCGATCCATGATGAGCTATGCGAATCTTCCAGTATTCCTATGGGGTTATGCATTGGAAACCTCAGCATATTTACTGAATAAGGTGCCTTCCAAAACTATTCCTCAAACACCATATGAGATATGGAAAGAAAGGAAACCGAGTCTTAAACACGTTAAGATTTGGGGATGTCCAGCTTATGTCAAGAAAGTTGACCCAGATAAGCTGGAATCTCGATCTGTAAAATGTAATTTTGTGGGATATCCTAAAGAGACTTTGGGGTATTACTTTTACACCAATCATCGGGTGTTTGTCTCCAGACATGCTACCTTCTTGGAAAAGGAGTTTATCCTTGAAGGAAACAGTGGGAGAAAAATTGAACTTGATGAAGTTCAAGAAGCACAAACTACTACGGATCAAGTGGAAACACATGTTTAGACTGAACAACCTTCTGTGGAACAGCCCATTCGTAGGACAGGGAGAGTGTCTCACCAACCTGAGAGGTATTATGGCCTTGTTATTGAGAATGACAATGAGTTGTCAATCATTGCTGATGACGACCCTGTGACCTATAATGAGGCTATGAGTAGTGTTGACTCAGAGAAATGGCATAGTGCCATGAAATCCGAAATAGAATCTATGTATACCAACCAAGTATGGACTCTGGTTGAGGCGCCTGAAGGTGTTAAGCCTATTGGGTGCAAGTGGGTATATAAAAGAAAGATTGGAGCAGATGGACAGGTGGAGACCTATAAGGCCAGGCTCGTGGGAAAAGGATTCAAACAAAGGCAAGGGATTGACTTTGATGAAACTTTTTTGCCTGTAGCCCTGTTAAAATCATTTCGGATTTTGCTTGCGATTGCTGCTTACTACGACTATGAGATCTGGCAAATGGACGTGAAAACGGCCTTCCTCAATGGGGAACTTGACGAGGAAGTGTATATGACACAGCATGAGGGTTTTCTTTCCAAGGGAAATGAACACCTAGTGTGTAAGCTGTTGCGAACCATATATGGTTTAAGGCAAGTTTCTCGTAGATGGAACATCCGTTTTGATGAGACAATCAAAGAGTTTGGTTTTATCAAAAACATAGATGAACAATGTGTCTACAAGAAGGTTAGTGGGAGCGCAGTAACATTTCTTGTATTGTATGTGGATGACATACTTCTTATAGGAAATGATATACCGATGCTACAATCAGTCAAAGTATGGCTATCAAAGAACTTCACCATGAAGGACTTGGGAGAAGCATCCTACATTCTCGGTATGAAGATCTATAGAGATAGATCTAGAAGAATGATAGGTCTTACCCAGAGTACATACATCCAGAAAGTGCTTAAAAGGTTTAGCATGGAAAACTCCAAAAGAGGTCTCATACCGATGAGCCATGGAGTGTCCCTTTCCGAAAAAATGTCTCCTAAGACACCTGAGGAAAGAGAGCGTATGAGTAAGAGTCCTAATACTTCAACAATAGGATCTATCATGTACGCGATGTTGTGTACAAGGCCTGATGTTGCTTATTCAATTAGTGTGACGAGCAGGTATCAGTCCAATCCAGGTGAAGACCACTGGAAAGCAGTGAAAAACATCCTTAAGTACTTGCGAAGGACTCATGACATATCAACTCTCTCGACGTTAACATCTCCTCTATTTTCAACTCAGATTCACCACAACGTAGCAGACCCACACACAAAGCCACTTTCTCAGAGTCACTTTGATCGTCATAAAGACAAGATGGGTATTAGATACCAGAGTGATTGGATTTAGTACAAGTGGGAGATTGAAAGAGATATGTCCTAAGTCCAATCATGTATGAGGATTTAGGAATAACTTTTATGTAATCTGTTTTGATTTCATTGATATTAATAAAAGACTTGTTTTGTTTTTATTGCGGGCTCTATCTGTTTAAATGTTTAAATAAGATATACCACAGTTTAGAGTAAAGCTTTTTATGGATTGTGATGAGATCATAATAATGAGACCTAAAAGATGATAACTCTAAACTTAAATAGTTCCTGGTCGTAGGATTACTAACTGGTAATTAATAATCCGTAAAGATCGGTACATACTATGTTTGCTTCATTATGAAGGATGTCTATTCTCATAGACATTTGTGTGGTGACACTATAGCTAGTATGTAGGTGCTTATTATAGAATAAGTTCACTGAACATGACTCACACAGCTGAACAACTGATGGAATTCACTCACGTGTCAGCAGTTGTTCACATAGTGATAGTTGTACAAGTATCCTTAGATTTGAGGTCATCATAGTCATCTTGTGTACATTGAACTATGCTTTGATTTAGTTCTTAGTCTCCAGGGACAATTATAAGGGCTCTACTGGGTATAGGAATTTGTACACGAAGATAGTGTATGATCAATAAAGGATCTACCCCTTCCAGTGAAGGAAGCGAATGTTCAAGGCTAATCCACTTATGCTAGTTCAGGAATCTCTAACCAGAGTAAATGAAATTAGAAAGGAGTTTCTAATTTGCATAGAACTACTCATAGTAAATGGTAAGCAAGTGATTAAATTAGATAGGCTTGACACGTGATCCATGCCTTGTATTTAATCGGGACTTTGTAGGGTAGAAGGAGTTTATTGTACGGTAACTATTCACTGACAGGTTCTTGGTATTCTAAGCAGTGAATTCATATTATCCGGATAGTCGCGATATGTTGAGAAGCATCACTCACGATGTAAAATAAATGTGATTAAATAATTAATCATATTTAATAAATTAGAGAATTTATATAAATAATGATAAAATAGTTTTATTATTATTTATTTCTACTACCGGCTTAATATTGAACCTACAGGGTCACACCATAAAAGGAGAATAATTTAATGGTGGAGGAATTAATTAATAATGGCTAAATAATTATTTATTTGTGAAATAAATAATTAATTGGCAAATTTAATAATTGATTAAATGAGATTTAATTGATTATAAATTAATTAAGAAAAGTTCTTAATATTATTAATTAAAGGATTTAATTTTTGGAAATTAAATCAAGAGAGAGAATTATTTCTAAAGTGTTTAGAAAAAGGATTAATGATTAAAAGGTGTTTTAATTATTAATGAGAATAATAAATGGGATAATAATAATAATAATAATATTTATGGGAAAATTTCAGCTGAAAATTTTGCCTATAAATACACTATTATAGACCCTAATTTTATTCCAACCAACCCGAAAACCCAAAATGTTTGGAAAACCCAATTCTCTCCACCTCCTTCCTCCTCCTTAACATCGTTTTCTTGGTGGATACCGGTGGAGTGCTTCACACTTGAGGAGCAACTGCTAAGGATCTCTGATCGTTGTCTCCGAATTATTTTAAAAGGTTAGATTCGATCCCTCGAATTTTTATTCACGATTTATATGCTTTTATTTGGATTTTGTATGTGTAAAAGTGTTTTGTCATGCCCCCGCTGCGTTTAAAATCCAACACTCCATATACCCCACAGTTAAATGGGGTATCTGAAAGGAGAAATCGAACTTTGTTAGACATGGTTTGATCCATGATGAGCTATGCGAATCTTCCAGTATTCCTATGGGGTTATGCATTGGAAACCTCGGCATATTTACTGAATAAGGTGCCTTCCAAATCTATTCCTCAAACACCATATGAGATATGGAAAGAAAGGAAACCGAGTCTTAAACACGTTAAGATTTGGGGATGTCCAGCTTATGTCAAGAAAGTTGACCCAGATAAGCTGGAATCTCGATCTGTAAAATGTAATTTTGTGGGATATCCTAAAGAGACTTTGGGGTATTACTTTTACACCAATCATCGGGTGTTTGTCTCCAGACATGCTACCTTCTTGGAAAAGGAGTTTATCCTTGAAGGAAACAGTGGGAGAAAAATTGAACTTGATGAAGTTCAAGAAGCACAAACTACTACGGATCAAGTGGAAACACATGTTCAGACTGAACAACCTTCTGTGGAACAGCCCATTCGTAGGACAGGGAGAGTGTCTCACCAACCTGAGAGGTATTATGGCCTTGTTATTGAGAATGACAATGAGTTGTCAATCATTGATGATGACGACCCTGTGACCTATAATGAGGCTATGAGTAGTGTTGACTCAGAGAAATGGCATAGTGCCATGAAATCCGAAATAGAATCTATGTATACCAACCAAGTATGGACTCTGGTTGAGGGGCCTGAAGGTGTTAAGCCTATTGGGTGCAAGTGGGTATATAAAAGAAAGATTGGAGCATATGGCCTGGTGGAGACCTATAAGGCCAGGCTCGTGGGAAAAGGATTCAAACAAAGGGAAGGGATTGACTTTGATGAAATTTTTTGCCTGTAGCCCTGTTAAAATCAATTCGGATTTTGCTCGCGATTGCTGCTTACTACGACTATGAGATCTGGCAAATGGACGTGAAAACGGCCTTCCTCAATGGGGAACTTGACGAGGAAGTGTATATGACACAGCCAGAGGGTTTTCTTTCCAAGGGAAATGAACACCTAGTGTGTAAGCTGCTGTGAACCATATATGGTTTAAGGCAAGTTTCTCGTAGATGGAACATCCATTTTGATGAGACAATCAAAGAGTTTGGTTTTATCAAAAACATAGATGAACAATGTGTCTACAAGAAGGTTAGTGGGAGCGCAGTAACATTTCTTGTATTGTATGTGGATGACATACTTCTTATAGGAAATGATATATCGATGCTACAATTAGTCAAAGTATGGCTATCAAAGAACTTCACCATGAAGGACTTGGGAGAAGCATCCTACATTCTCGGTATGAAGATCTATAGAGATAGATCTAGAAGAATGATAGGTCTTACCCAGAGTACATACATCCAGAAAGTGCTTAAAAGGTTTAGCATGGAAAACTCCAAAAGAGGTCTCATACCGATGAGCCATGGAGTGTCCCTTTCCGAAAAAATGTCTCCTAAGACACCTGAGGAAAGAGAGCGTATGAGTAAGAGTCCTAATGCTTCAGCAATAGGATCTATCATGTACGCGATGTTGTGTACAAGGCCTGATGTTGCTTATTCAATTAGTGTGACGAGCAGATATCAGTCCAATCCAGGTGAAGACCATTGGAAAGCAGTGAAAAACATCCTTAAGTACTTGCGAAGGACTCATGACATTTTTCTTTTTTTTGGTGGTGAATCTGAGTTGAAAATAGAGGAGATGTCAACGTCGAGAGAGTTGACACACATAACAACGTAGCAGACCCACACACAAAGCCACTTTCTCAGAGTCACTTTGATCGTCATAAAGACAAGATGGGTATTAGATACCAGAGTGATTGGATTTAGTACAAGTGGGAGATTGAAAGAGATATGTCCTAAGTCCAATCATGTTTGAGGATTTAGGATTAACTTTTATGTAATCTGTTTTGATTTCATTGATATTAATAAAAGACTTGTTTTGTTTTTATTGCGGGCTCTATCTATTTAAATGTTTAAATAAGATATACCATAGTTTAGAGTAAAGCTTTTTATGGATTGTGATGAGATCATAATAATGAGACCTAAAAGATGATAACTCTAAACTTAAATAGTTCCTGGTCGTAGGATTACTAACTGGTAATTAATAATCCGTAAAGATCGGTACATACTATGTTTGCTTCATTATGAAGGATGTCTGTTCTCATAGACATTTGTGTGGTGACACTATAGCTAGTATGTAGGTGCTTATTATAGAATAAGTTCACTGAACATGACTCACACAGCTGAACAACTGATGGAATTCACTCACGTGTCAGCAGTTGTTCACATAGTGATAGTTGTACAAGTATCCTTAGATTTGAGGTCATCATAGTCATCTTGTGTACACTGAACTATGCTTTGGTTTAGTTCTTAGTCTCAAGGGACAATTATAAGGGCTCTACTGGGTATAGGAATTTGTACACGAAGATAGTGTATGATCAATAAAGGATCTACCCCTTCCAGTGTAGGAAGAGAATGTTCAATGCTGATCCACTTATGTTATTTCAGGAATCTCTGGCCAGAGTGAATGAAATTAGAAAGGAGTTTCTAATTTACATTAAATAGAACTAAGCATAGTGAATGGGAAAGCAAGTGATTAAATAAGATAGGCTTGACACAAGTTCCATGCCTTGTATTTAATTATGACATTGCAGGGTAGAAGGAATTAATTGTACGGTAACTACTCACTGAATAGGTTCTTGGTATTCAAAGCAGTGAATTCGTATTATCCGGATAGTCGCGATATGCTGAGAAGTATCCCTCACGATGTAGAATAAATATGATTAATTAATTAATCATATTTAATGAATTAGAGAATTTATATAAATAATGATAAAATAGTTTTATTATTATTTATTTCTACTATCGGCTTAATATTGAACCTACAGGGTCACACCATAAAAGAGAATGATTTAATGGTGGAGAAATTAATTAATAATGGCTGATAATTATTTATTTATGAAATAAATAATTAATTGGAAAATTTAATAATTGATTAAATGAGATTTAATTGATTATAAATTAATTAAGAAAAAGTTCTTAATATTATTAATTAAGAATTTAATTTTTGGAAATTAAATCAAGTGAGAGAATTATTTCTAAAGTGTTTAGAAAAAAGATTAATAATTAAAAGGTGTTTTAATTATTAGTGAGAATAATAAAGGGTTAATAATAATATTTTATGGGAAAATTTTCAGCTGAAAATTTTGCCTATAAATATACTATCATAGACCCTATTTTTGCCTCAACCAAAAAGATTTACAAAACCCTGATTCTCTCCATCTCCTCCTCCTTCATTATATCGTTTTCTTGGTGGATACCTGTGGAGTGTTTCACACTTGAGGAGCAGCTGCTAAGGATCTCCGCTCATCGTTCTTGGATCGCTATTAAAGACCTCCATCTTTCCATTAACGTAAAGCTTCTTAAGGTAAACATACTGAACTACGAATTAAATATTATTTTTCGCATGGATCCTGCGGAGGGTTTCAGTTTTTTTTTAAGATTAAATTTACGTTTTCGTTGCGTTTATGTGCTAAAAACCCTTCAGTTGCTACTAGAGATCCATTTTTATTGACTGACAGACCTCTTGAAGATGTTACACAGAAATATCTTGATAAAGTTATATATGTTCAAGTGGTATTGGCCAGTCTTCTAACTCTTTCCATGCATATCTTCTTTTGTTTTAGTCTCGATCTTCTACTGTAAATCAGCTTCCTTCCTTATATGAAAGTCTTCCCGCACTTAAGTTCTGATATGACCTTAAGTTCTGATATTAAGTTCTGACTTCCAGTAAGTCCTGATTTCAGTAAGTCCTGATATGACCTGTTTGTTAAGATCTGAAAACTAAACATGAATCATATTAGACATGACATCTCAAATATATCTAGCAATCTCCCTCAACTTATAAATTATGCAAAATATACAAGTTAATAGATTTGATGATGTCAAAAACATTTAAGTACAAATGCAAATAAGATAAACCCTGATTGCGTAAATAATATCACATTAATTATATCAGAATTGGGCTGACAGTAAAGCCCATTAGAAAGGGCCCAAAACCCTGTATATTAATTAATTTCGTAATTAATTAATAAGGGATAAATCAGCTGATAAATAAAGTCCAAATAAGGACACAATTCCTTGGAGATTGGCCTCCAAGAAATCTCATAGGATAAGGAATCAGTTTCCTACTTCCTAGGACTCCAAAGTCCATTCTAATTCATAGACTTGCCCACCAAGTCTCCTAACTCTAGTCCAATTCAAGGATTCCCAACATCTATATAAGGGGCCTCACCCCACAAATCAGAACTATATTTTTTGACTTGATCTTTGGCATAGAGCAAGGTACGTAGGCATCTTGTTAAGGAAGATCGAGTCACGAGACACAAGAGCAGTCAAATCGAGCCTCGAAGCTCACGAACCTTAGTAGTAAATATAGCAATTAATACACCCTAGTTTTCTATCCATAACACCGACCTTTGTTGATTTTTTTGGAACGCCATTAATGACCTCGATACTATCTATCTCGTCGATTGGTGAGCAAATGAGGTCCCTATGAATGTCTTGTGAATCGTGTGAATCCATTTCGATTATTTGGTTGACAACCGAGTTGTGTGCTCTTTCTTTGCGGGTATGACGGCTGTGAAATAACATTGTCGAGATGTTGTTTGGTCACCTACCACTTCTCTGACCCCAAATTATATGGAGAATTTCAATTCAAATGACTAATTGATATGATGGCTCTAAGTGCCGAGATTGTTGTTCTCCCCAAGATAGCATTGTAAGTTGAAGTCGCGCTAACTATGTGTAATTTTGCTCTTTCTGGCATGGGAGTGATCCAAATAATACTAGTAAATCGATGGTCCCTACGACCTTGACTTCGTTGCCGGTGAAACCGTGAAGGGGATTTTGTATATTTCTCAATTTTCTGTCGCCCAGATTCATTATGAAAAATGCGTGATAAATTTTATATAGACAGAACTTCCATTATCGACCAGTATTTTTTTCATGGTGCTTGTGTCGACATTGGTCGTAATGACGAGGGCATCTTGATGTCCTCTGATCAGGTTTTGGGAACAATCAATAAAATGACGGATGACGGGAATTGTCTTGGACGTTTATTCATATAGGGGTTTATATTGAATACTTCACGGGTATATGCTTTCTTGGAATTGTTTGAGAGTCCTCCTACAGAGTTACCCCTAAAAATTACATCAATCAATATGTTATACTCTAATCGTTGATCTCGCTGATTTCCCAATTTTATGTCGCCCAGATTCATTATAAAAAATGCGTGATGATATAGTATTGGTCGTAATGACGAGGGCATATTGATGTCCTCTGATCAGGTTTGGAGAACAATCATCATTAGAAAATAGAATGACAGATGACGGGAATTGTCTTGGACGTTTATTCATATAGGGGTTTATATTGAATACTTCATGGGTATATGCTTTCTTGGAATTATTTGAGAGTCCGCCTACAGAGTTACCCCCAAAAACTACATCAATCAACATGGCATCCTCTTATCATTGATTACGCTGATGGGCATCACCTTCATTTACAAAATAGATAAACTGTCTTCGCTTTATTTTACTTTCAGTTAAATTACTCAGCTGGTAACATTGTTTTGTTGTGTCCACTGTATCCTCATGATAGTCACAATACCGAGAGCTAGGGGGTCGTCCTGGCTTCATGGGCCTCGGAGGGTGACAGCCTGGTTCAGTCTTTAAAATAGCGAGTATAGTTGCCTTATATGTTGTGATCTTAGTGAACTCTTTCTCTTGGCAAGGGCGAGGTTTTCATTTTAAATCTCTAGGAGGGCGTGAAGAGCCTTCTTGCTCTCGATGTGGGGGAGAATATTGTCGATCCCTTTGGCATTCATATCGTGGAGATCAGAAGCTATACTTCCTATTTCGCTCATATCGATATGATGATCGTTGTGGTGAGTTCAGACTGCCAATAGCCCATTGCAGTGCCATCCTATATTCGATAAGTTGAAATGTGATTTGTAGAAATTTTGGATTTTTTCACCAGCTCCTCGAGCAACGGGCCATTCCTCGTTTTGTCGATTCCTGCTGCTAAACAATTAACTGCTATGGGTTTGCTTAAGTCCGTGATATCAGCCATCCATTCCCTGAAGTAGATTAGAAAGTCTCGTAATTTTCATTGGAGATCTGGTGTATTGTCAATAACGAGGCTATAATTTTTCCTCCCTTAAAGTTGCTGGAGGAGCGATTTTGAAATTTTCTCTTTATATTGGTCCAAGAGTTTATGGAACGTGGGGTAAGTTGTTATACCACCATAGAGCCGTTCCTTGGAGACAAGTGGAGAAAAATTGACATCTGGTGATTTCAGAATGCCCATAGAAACTCATCCGCCCATTAAAAGTGTTGAGAAATCCTGATGGGTCCGAGAATCCGTCGAAATGGTCTAACGAGGGCGTTTTAAGTGTTATGTGTAACGCCCTCCAGACCCGGGGTATAAGTCTGTGGGTTACTAGCTAATCACCAAACCTGTATAATCTGATTAACAATTAATAAAGAAATGAAATTAAACCCCTTTAACACTAACCAGAATCTTTTTAGGTTGAAGTATGAAAACAAAAACCACTAACTACTTTTATTACAAACCAATATTCAAAGTCTCACAAACTCTCTTTATTACACACCACTGTCTAATTCATTTTAAGCTAAGTTCAACTTTTATTCAAACACACACACCTACTATCTATCAACACTCCACCTGCTCGGGAAACTCAATGCTTTCTTCCTGGATTGGGATCAACACCTTGGGTATAAGAGGATCCCGAGGCTTGACTCGCTTCTTTACCACTCGAGTCCTGATTGGTTTCATATTCCTTCTTAACTGAAAATAATAAGGTGAATAACAACAAAAGGGGTGAGCCAAAAGTTGCTCAACAAGTCCACAAACATATAAACAGTGTTAAAGCATTTTAAATGAATCCGCCATTCCAGGTATATCTGTCAAGATATAACCTCACGAGAATAGAAAGAAGGCCATTACTGGCGAGTACAAATAAACTAAACTGGATACAAGTTCGCATCTATATTCTGCTGATCAGTCAGAATATAATGCAGATCCATATCTCAGTATATAGATCCAGTCGGGTACCCAGGCACTACGGCCCACGTCGAGGCACCAGTCATCCCGGTCCTCAGGATTAAGACACACTCAATCCCAAAATATCATTATCCAGTCCATTGCTTAGCAACCGGGACAATCGGTATGCTTTGATATATTCCAAACACTAGAATATATCAATCTCCATGTGTTACCAACAGAATATGAATCAAGAATCCAAAGAAACGGAGAAATCAAGAATTGAAATGAAATATGAACAAAGGAATAGGGATTGTATATTAGTGATCAAGAACAATAATCAAGAGAATGTAAATGTGATAAATATTTGAATCCATATCACTATTCTGAAAGTAGAATAGAGGAAAAATTTGCCTTCTGCGCGACTTACTGCAATTGAATCACTTATGTCTATCACCTTGGACTATTACCGACTCAGCTGGCCTGGCTGGCTTAGCTTCTGTTGGCAAAACAGACTGGTTAAGTCACGTCGTACTTCATTTGCATCTTGAATCGACTTCAAACTGATCCTAACATCTACCCATGCGCTTATGACTGACTCATGTATTACATATAAGAAAGTAAGACTCGATTAACCACGTAATACACATAAGCACATCAGCACATAATCATTTTTATGGTTAAAATAATTTTTAAAACCAAAATCGACTCACTGATCGCTCAACTGATCGTTATCTGACTCATTTCCCATTTTTCCGGAATTTTTCGGACTCGTCTCGGCACATAACTTGACTGAAAATCAAACAAGTCACAAAATCAACTAACTTCTAAAAGACATTAAACTTTGATATTATTTTTAATGAAAAGGATTCATTTTTCTGAGTTAGCAGGCTTTCGTTTCACGCAAAACGGACTAACGGTTGAATTATTATTAATTAAATACTGAAAATTCCATTTATTAATCATTATAAATAATTATTACTAATTTTTAAAACCCAAAAATAATTTTTAAATCATTATTTAAGAAAATCAGAATTAAAAATAATTTGTTTCTATAATTTTTGAAATTAAAATGAATTTATTATGATTTACTGAAAATTATTTGATTAATTATCAAAATAATTAATCACTTTTAAATAATTAATAAGTAATAAATAAATAATTGTTATGGATTAAAACTACTATATATTATTGCTGTATTTAATACTAAGGAACGTGAGCTCCAAGGCTCGATTTGACTGCTCTTGTGTTTCGTGACTCAATCTGCCTTAACAAGATGCCTACGTACCTTGCTGATTGCCAAGGATCAAGTCAAAAAACGTAGTTCTTGGTTTGTGGGGTGAGGCCCCTTATATAGATGCGGGAGTCCTTGAATTGGACTTGGTATAGGAGGCTTGGTGGATAAGCCTCTGAATTAGGATAGACTTAGGAGTCCTAGGAAGTAGGAAGTTGATTCCTTATCCTTTCAGGTCCCCTTGAGGCTAATCTCTAAGGATTTATATCCTCATCGGGACTCTTTTCAACATCTGATTTCTCCCTTATTAATTAATTACGAAATTAATTAATAATCAGGGCTTTTTGGGCCTCTTTTATTCCACCAGGCCTAATCTGGTCCGTCAGACTTAACCTTTCTGGTCTGAATATTATACATCTTATTATTATTGGGCCTAGCAGCCCATTAATTATAAAATCAGGACTTATTTATCCCTATCATTTGCCCCCCAACTTTTGGGAAACATTGATTAGGTTTCGCAGAAGTTAAATCTATTCGTTCCCTTACAGGGTTTCGTTTTTGCGTAAAGTGTGGAGCGACCTACACATTTACAACGAATCTTCCTTTTATTCAGAAATTATCTTAATTTCCAGGAATTTTTCCCTAATTTTCTGGGATTTATCCTTAATTTTCTGGATTTTTCCCTTAATTTCTGGGATTTATCCTTAATTTTCTGGATTTTTCCTTAATTTTCTGAAAATATTACCATTTTTCAGAAATTATTTAAGGAATTTCCTTAATTTCTGGATTTTTCCCTAATTTCTGGGATTTATCCTTAATTTTCTGGATTTTTCCTTAATTTTCTGAAAATATTACCATTTTTCAGAAATTATTTAAGGAATTTCCTTAATTTCTGGATTTTTCCCTAATTTCTGGGATTTATCCTTAATTTTCTGGATTTTTCCTTAATTTTCTGAAAATATTACCATTTTTCAGAAATTATTTAAGGAATTTCCTTAATTTTCTGGATTTTTCCTTAATTTTCTGAAAATATTACCATTTTTCAGAAATTATTTAAGGGATTTCCTTAATTTTCCAGGATTTTTTCTTCTTTTTTTTTTTTTTTTTTTTTTCTCCCTTTTTTCTTTTTTTTTTTTTTTTTTAATACAATTTTCGACCAGGAATCCATTCGACCAGGATCCTGGTCGAATTAACCTTCAGTATGCCTTGGTCGAAGCTATTTCGGGCAGGTACTATTCGACCAGGATTTTACCTTGATTCCTGGTCGACAGTGTCAGGAAATATTCTGGTCGAACCAGTAAAATTTTTTTTTTTTTTTTTTCGAATAGGATTTCTTCCCTTTCGGTCAAGATTCTTACTTTCTGACCGAATTAACCTTCCTTCTAAGCCCTGGTCGAAGGATTTTCGAGCAGGAACATTTTGACCAGGATTTTTCTGTGTTTTCTCTTCGAAAGGTTCAAGAATACATATATATTTTTTGTATATCCTTGGATTCTCAATTCTGGGCTAAGACTTGGGCCCATTTTAACTGGGCCTATTCTCTAATTTGGCCTACCCTTTTTCCTGGGCTACAATAGAAAAAACCTTGGCCCATTTTCCTTGGTCCAACTAGTTTTTTGCAATTGGCCCATTGCTTTAACTGGGCTCCCTTCCCACTCTTTTTTCTTAAACATCATTTGGGCCTCAACATGGCTTGATTTTTCTAAAATTAGGCCCTTTTCTGAGATGGGCTTTCATTTTCTAAGCCCAAATTCCAAATCCTTCTAGGGTTTTTCTGGATTCTTCCAGATTCTTCAAAAACTTTAATTTTCCTCTGATTTTTGCTAGAACTTCCTGGATTATTCCAGAACCTTCTAAGTTTTGGGCCCAAATGGGCTTTTTTAAGGCCCATTATCCTTCTTCCTTGGCTATATAAAGGTGGGGTGAGAGTTTTATTTCTTCACACCTCTCATTTCATTTTACAACTTCTCCTCATCCCTCCTCCAACTTTCTAGCCTTTCCTTTCTCAAATCCCTCCTTTAGTTTTCCAACCTCTCCTTCAGGCTTTTTCTAGCTTTCTAATCTTTCTAATGGCTGACAAGAATTCTGAGAGGGCGGCCAAAATTGCCTCGGCTTCAAAACGAGGTAAGGATATCGAGATCCGCTCTTCATATATGTCTTTAATTGATATGATTAATACTAGGGGGGATGAATATCCCTCCACTGCACATCTCGACTCTTTTAATCACTGTAATACTTGGCATAACATAGATTTCAATAAACTAAATGCTCGTTATAACGTCCCTCCTCCCTTTAGACTAGTTCCAGTCTCTGGTGGTGACCGTACTTGCCACTGGAGGCCTGATACTCTCTTCATCTACACCGACGCCCTTAATGCTGGGCTCAGGTTCCCTTTTCATCCTTTTATCCCTCATCTTTTGGCTGACTTACAAATTAACCCGTGTCAGCTTCCTCCAAACGCCTGGAGGAATATTCTATGTTTTATGGTTTGTTGTCTTAGGGAGGGCTTTCCTCTTTCTGTAGCCGTTTTTAGGAAAGTCTTTCAATGTTACAATAGTTCTTCCAATATTTGTGGCTGGGTTTATGTCAAACAAAGGCCCAAAAGCAAACATATCTTTAACAGCGCCTCTATTCCGGATAATAATCCAAATTGGAGGAATAGTTTCGTCGGGTTACGTTGGGAGAATGGCGATTGGGGCACGCTCTTTCGATCTTCCTTCGGGAAGGTCAGTGATGGTAGCCTCAAATCCATTCACTTAACTCCTGAAGAAACTATCATTTATAATGGGCTCACTCAGGATGATGGCACCACCACCAGCTGGACTCTTTTAGAAGAGTTTTCCCTGATTCATGTGGGACTATCCTCTGTTTCTCAACAGGGTATTTCTCTTCCCTTCTCAATTTTTCTTTATTTCACGCATTATTAACATCACTTATTTTGTCTTTTGCTTTGTTTCAGCTGCTAAGGAGATTAACGAGGACAATGTCCCCTTGGTCGAGGAAACAGCTAGGATGAAGAAAGCTCGGTTAGCAGGCCTAGACACCAGAGGAAAGGCGACAGAGCCTATCTTCTTGAGAAAGCACAAGGAGCCTATGGGGGAGGCTTCAACTGAAGGAGCTGAGGGCCATAATGCTCCTATCACTGCTGCTGCCCCTGCTGCTGCTGCTACAGGCGCCTTTCAGCCTCTCTGGGGATTCCGCCGAGGGGATACCGTGGTTGGTTCCACGAAGCATGCTTGGGATTGGTCCTACCATAGCGTGACCCCAAAGGACTTTACTGATGTGGTGGCCACCCCTGACCTTGAGAGGATTAAGCTCATGGGAGCCCAGTCTCTGGCTTCGGTATGCCTTCTCTTTTTTAAACTTATTTCTCGTTCTTGTAGCACTTTCTTGCCTTATACTTTGTTAATTGTTTTGTTTCAGTCTAACGCCTACTTTCAAGGCGCTGTGAGGCAAGCCGAATCATGGAAGCGGGCTTCTGATAAGGCCGATAATGCCCTCAGGAGGCAGCAGAAGAAGTATGCTACCCTGGAGAAGAAGCTCAAGCGCAAGGAGGAAGAACTCGGAGAGTCTAACGCCGAGCTGGTGGTACTTCGGGCGGAGAAGGATAAAGCTATAGACAATTATCTGGACTCGGAGGAGTTTGCCCAATCCATGAGGATTAGGGATGATTCAGTCTTTCCCGAGTTTTTTAGGACTGGCTGGGACACGGCCCTTGGGACCGTGAACGAGGCTTGTCCTGATATTAACCCGGCGGACTACATCTGCCCTGACGATGAGGCTTTGCTACAGAGGTTTCGTACCCGAGTAGTTGTCTCGGATCATTAATCACCTTTTATGCTTTGCATCCATGCATTTGATTTTTATTTGTTAGGCCACAATCATACTTTGAAGAACTTATGAATTTCATAAAATTGTCTGGGATTCGTCCCTTAAGTCTTAATAAATTTCGTAATAAAACTAAAACATATAAATCCTAAGCAAGCAAAGCTTCAAGGTGCTTTTCAACCTACTCGCCATCCTGACGAGTGAGAATCGTACTTCGACCATCTTACACATAGTAAACCTTCAGGTTTTGTGCGTGCCAGGTTCTCGGGACTTCAAAACCATCCATAGTCTCCAGCTTGTAGGTTCCTCTACCCTGAACGCTCTTGACTCTATACGGCCCTTCCCAATTTGGGGCAAGCTTTCCTTTCTGTCCGACACCAGAAGCCTCTATTTTTCTCAAGACTAGGTCACCTTGTTTGAAAATCCTCTCTTTAACCCTTAGGTTGTAGTAGAATGAAGCCTTTTTCTGATATTCTACTATCTTTGCGTGTGCTTTATCTCGTACTTCATCGATTAAATCCAGGGCTAACTTCTGCCCTTCCTCATTTTCTTTTTCATCAAAAGCCTGAATCCTTGGAGAAGAATGTGATATCTCCACGGGAACTACTGCTTCCGCCCCATATGCCAACATGAAAGGAGTTGCATCTGTCGTGACTCTACAGGTAGTCCTATAAGCCCATAATATGGGAAGTATCTCATCTACCCAATTATTTCTCGACTTTTCGATCCTCTTCTTTAGTCCATCCAGGATTATCCGATTTGCTACTTCCGCTTGCCCATTGGCTTGCGGGTGAGCCACAGAGGTGAATCGTAACTCAATTTCATTTTCTTCACAATACTTCTTGAATTCCTCATTGTTGAATTGCGTTCCATTGTCAGTGACGAGGATACGGGGAATTCCATATCGGCACATAATATTTTCCCACAGGAATTGTGCAACTTGCTTAGTTGTGATTTTGGCCAAAGGTTTGGCTTCGATCCACTTGGTGAAATAATCAATGGCTACAATCAGAAACTTCCTTTGTGCTGTGGCCATAGGAAAAGGCCCTAGAATATCCATCCCCCACATAGCAAAGGGAATAGGTGAGTTGATAGAGGTCAGCATCTCGGGGGGTTGTCTGGCGACTGGTGCATGCTTCTGACAACGATCACACTTCTTTACATATTCTTTGGCATCAGCCATCATTTCTGGCCAATAGAAGCCTAAACGAGTTATCTTATGAGCCAAGGCCCTGCCCCCCAAGTGTTGCCCACAAATGCCTTCATGCACTTCCTCAAGAGCCAAGCGTGCCTCATCCGGCCTGAGACACCTCAAGTAAGGAACCACGAAAGATCTCTTATACAGAATCCCATCTATCAAGGAGTACCTTAGTGCTCGAACAGTTAACTTTCGTGCTTCAGTTGCATCGCTTGGCAACCATCCGGTTTGAATGTGAGCCTTAATGGGATCGATCCATGACGTCCCTAGGCCTATGGGAGCCACAAGCTTAACATCTATGCTTCGCGTCTTTAAAACACGAAAGTATACACTCCCTGAACTTTCTTCTATCTCAGATGAAGCAAACTTTGATAGCGCATCTGCCTTAACATTTTCTTCCCTTGGAATGTGCTCAACATGACATTCATTAAATTGGGTCATCACAGCCCTTACTAGGCGGACATATTTAGCCATTGTATCATCCCTTGCCTCAAATTCTCCCTTTACTTGGGATATGATCAGCTTTGAGTCTCCACGGACCTTTAAGTTTTTGACTCTAAGTGTCCCAGCTAGACCAAGGCCTGCTATCAGGGCTTCATACTCTGCCTCATTGTTTGTGGTTGGGAAGTCTAGCTTCATGGCATACTCAATTAAGAATCCATCAGGGCTTTGCAAAACCAACCCTGCTCCACTGGAATTTGTTTTTGATGCTCCATCAAAATAGAGAACCCAATATTCTTTCTCCTTGTCCCCATTGTCGACTCCCTTGTCTTGAGGTGTGGTATCTTCCTGCCCCCCGACTTCTTGGTTGGGTATGGTACATTCCACCACGAAGTCAGCTAGTGCCTGGGCTTTTATGGCTATACGTGGCTTATACTTGAGATCGAACTCTCCCAACTCTATTGCCCACTTAATTAGTCTCCCACTTGCCTTGGGACTGTGAATGATATTTCTCAGTGGCTGATTTGTTAGCACCTCAATCTGGTGAGCCTGAAAATAAGGACGCAGCTTTCTCGAAGCCATTACCAAGGCTAGAGCGAATTTCTCAATAGTTGAATAATTCAACTCAGCACCATGCAAGATTTTGCTGACATAGTATACGGGTTTCTGGACTTTCAGTTCCTCCTTAACCAACACCGCGCTCAAGGCGCTTTCTGAAACAGCCAAGTACAAGAATAAAACTTCACTCAGAACTGGCTTGGCCAATAACGGGGCCTGGCCCATATACTTCTTTAACTCTTCAAATGCCTTCTGATTTTCCTCACTCCATACAAAGTCTTTAATGTTCTTTAATGACTTGAAGAATGACAAGCACTTGTCTCCTGACTTGGAGATGAATCGTCCTAGCGCAGCAACCCTTCCTGTGAGTTTCTGAACATCCTTGACAGTTTTTGGGGGTTCCATGTCCAGGATTGCCTTTATTTTATCGGGGTTAGCCTCAATTCCCCTCTTTGAGACCATCAATCCCAAGAATTTTCCAGATCCTACTCCGAAAGCACACTTCGTGGGATTCAACATCATCTTGTGGTACCTCAGGACCTCAAAAGCTTCCCTCAAATGGGTTATATGATCAGTCTTTACTAGACTCTTGACTAGCATGTCATCAACATAGACTTCCATAGTCTTCCCAATAAGATCTTTAAAAATTTTATTCACCAACCTTTGATAGGTGGCTCCTGCATTCTTGAGACCAAACGCCATAACAAGATAACAATAAACACCAAAGTCAGTGATAAATGATACCTTTGGAATGTCATCCTTATGCATTTTGATCTGGTTGTATCCGCTAAATCCATCCATGAAACTCAGCATCTCATGTCCAGCGGTGGCATCAATCAAAGTATCAATTCTAGGCAGCGGAAAACAGTCTTTGGGACATGCATCATTCAGATCGGTGAAGTCTATACACATCCTCCACTTTCCATTAGCCTTCTTCACCATTACAGGGTTTGCTAACCACTCCGGAAATTGAATCTCCTCAATGAAACCAGCCTCTAAGAGCTTTTCCACTTCCTGCTTTATAGCCTCTTGTCTTTCCGGGGCAAAATTTCTTTTCTTTTGTTTTACTGTCTTCCGGCTTGGATCCACGTTTAACTTGTGGGTAATTAACCCCGGGTCTATGCCTGGCATATCAGCTGCTGACCATGCAAACACATCACTATTTTCTTGCAAAAATTTCACTAACTTCCCTCTAAGGGGCTCCTCTAATGTAGCTCCAATAAAAGTCATCCTCTCAGGATTCTTGGGATCTAAAGGAACCGAATCCAATTCTTCTGCTGGCCTTCCTCTATTCTCATCATTTTCTCGAACATCCATATCTTCAATAGGAAGAACCTGCCCCCCGACTCCATCTGCCCTCAAAGAGGCCACATAACAGCTTCTAGCCATTTTTTGATCTCCCCTCTCTTCTCCAATCCCGTTTCGGGTGGGAAACTTCATGACTGAATGGTAGGAAGAGGGGACTGCCTTGAAGGCATGTATCCCTGTTCTCCCCATGATAGCATTATAAGTTGAACTAGCCTTTACCACCACAAAATCCAGCATCTGCGTTGCTTGCCTTGGCTCCGTACCTATGGTGGTTGGTAATTTAATTATCCCTTCCACAGGACATTCTACTCCAGCAAATCCATATATCGGCATGTCGGTTGGTGTCAACTGGGAGTCGTTATACCCCATCCTTAGAAAGGTGTCGTGGAGCAAGATATCCACAGAAGCACCATTATCCACAAGGACCCTCTTAACCGGGCTATTTCCTATTATCGGCGTTATGACCAGCGGGTCGTCATGGGGAAACTTCACACCCTCTAGGTCGGAATCATCAAAAGCCAATGTTACTTCTGTCCTGGCCCTCTTCGGGGCTTCTCCAACAATATGCATAACCTCTCTAGTATATGCCTTTCTGGAATTTTTGGACAATCCAGCAGCAGTTGGACCTCCAAAGATCGTGTTTATCACAGGCCCTCGAGGTCTCGGCCCTCCATAAATGGTGTTTATAACTGGTCCTCTAGGTTGGGGATTCCGCCCCTGATCATCTTGGTCCCTCCTACGATCTTCAAAGTTCTTCCTTCCATTATTGTTTCTGTCTCCTCCATCTCCAGTATACTTGTTCAGCCTTCCTTTTCGAATCAAAAACTCAATTTCATCTTTCAACTGCCTACACTCATCGGTGTCATGACCAACATCTTTGTGAAACCTGCAATACTTGCCCTTATCTAGCTTGGCGGGATCAGCCTTCAAGGGCTTAGGCCAGCGAATATCTCTGTCTTTCTCAATCTCCATCAAAATCTGACTTCTGGGGGCATTCAGCTTAGCGTATTCAGTGAACTTTTGCCCAGGTCCTCCCTTCTTGGGGGTTGAATCAGGGTTTTGTTCAGTTCTAGGATACTTATCCTTAGCGATGTACTCCAAATCAGTTTTTCGTTTCTTGCCTCCAGTGGGCTCATTACTTACTACGGTCTTCCTCATACTCTCTTCAACCTTGATATACTTCCCTGCCCTCTCTTGGAGCTGCAACATGCTCTCAGGGGGTCGTTTGGCCAAAGACATCTTGAAAAACTCATCCCTAGTTCCTTGTTGCAGCGCTATCATGGCTACCTTATCATCAAGGTCTGGGACTTTTAAAGCCTCCTTTGTAAAACGATTTAGGTAATCTCTTAAGGATTCTTTAGCTCCCTGCACAAGACTCATAAGAGATGCTGAACTTTTCTCATGGACTCTTCCACTGATGAATTGCTTAATAAAAGCCTGACTTAATTCTCTGAACGATCCAATAGAGTTTGGGGGCAGGCGACTGTACCATCTTTGAGCCATACCCGACAGGGTTTGAGGGAAGGCCCGACACTTTATAGCATCATTCACGGGTTGCAGCAGCAGTGCATTAGAGAATGTCCTAACATGATTAGCGGGGTCTCCCGTGCCATCATAGGCTTTGATAGTGGGCATCTTAAATTTTCTTGAGATATGGGCATTCATTATCTCTTCTGTGAAGGGTGGAGTTGGATCATCAGGATCCCCAAGGGGAAGGAGATTGCTTGGATCAGTTCTTGGGACAGCAGCCCTTCTTCTTACCGGACCATCCAGGTCTATGATAGGAGGAGGATTTCTCCCCCTAGGAGGTATGTGGGGTCTGGTGGCTTGGTAAGCCTCCAAATCACGCCTCAGCCTTTGGATTTCAGCCTCATGAGCCCTGATCTTTTCCTGCACTTCTTGGGGATTCGCCCCTGGGGTGCTTTGGGGGCGTTGCCTTCCATCGGCCATTGGCTCTTTTCCAGGACGCCTCCTTCTCGGGGCCACTTCATCATCCGAAGATTCGGAGTCTCTCTCAGTGTATGGACCAGAAAATTCCCGATCCTCAGGGATAGGATCCAAACCTCGTATATAGGGGGGCGACCGCCCTCGTGCTTCGCTTCGCCCAGCATATCCACTTCCTCCAACCTCAGGGTGAAGGGGCATCCCATAAGGGGGGTTAGTAGTAACAATAGTTGAGTATTCATACCCGACGGGTCGAGAATTCACAGGTATATGTATTTGTTGAACTTGAGGATTCGTACCTTGAGCAGTCGGGGGAGTTGTCCCTTGTGGCTGAGGATGAGTTGCCCCTGTCTGGGCTTCCCCCTGAGTAGATGCATAAGTTGAATGGGGAGGAACCTCCACGGTTGATGAAATCACCTGGGTTGTCCCTGATGGTGTTCCCTCATCCAGAGTGCTGGTTGTTCTCCGTGTTCTCGCCATGGTTGTTGTTGCGAAGTTTCCCACAGACGGCGCCAAATGTTATGGATTAAAACTACTATATATTATTGCTGTATTTAATACTAAGGAACGTGAGCTCCAAGGCTCGATTTGACTGCTCTTGTGTTTCGTGACTCAATCTGCCTTAACAAGATGCCTACGTACCTTGCTGATTGCCAAGGATCAAGTCAAAAAACGTAGTTCTTGGTTTGTGGGGTGAGGCCCCTTATATAGATGCGGGAGTCCTTGAATTGGACTTGGTATAGGAGGCTTGGTGGATAAGCCTCTGAATTAGGATAGACTTAGGAGTCCTAGGAAGTAGGAAGTTGATTCCTTATCCTTTCAGGTCCCCTTGAGGCTAATCTCTAAGGATTTATATCCTCATCGGGACTCTTTTCAACATCTGATTTCTCCCTTATTAATTAATTACGAAATTAATTAATAATCAGGGCTTTTTGGGCCTCTTTTATTCCACCAGGCCTAATCTGGTCCGTCAGACTTAACCTTTCTGGTCTGAATATTATACATCTTATTATTATTGGGCCTAGCAGCCCATTAATTATAAAATCAGGACTTATTTATCCCTATCAATAATAAATAATTAAGAAAATAATTCAATCTGATTTTTAGAAAACAATTCAGAATTATTTATAATATAAATCAATTAATTAAACAATTATTTAATCAATTTATAAAATAAATAAATCTGATTTTTAGAATTAAAATAAAAATAAAATAAAATAAATTACGGAAACATTTGTCAGAAACCAGAATCTGTCAGAAACGGATCAAAGGCGGGTTAAAATTGGGTCAGAAACCGGGTTGCCAAGAACAATCCGGGTCGGGATGAACACACCGGAAATTTTCCAGATTCCGGTGGGTTCCCCGGACTCCGGCAACCACGATTCAGGCCAAAATCAGTACCGTTTGTACTGATTTTTACAGGGTTTCAACTCAAAACAACTTCCCCAATCTGACTCAGGCCAAAACAAACCACAAACATCACGGAATCACCATCTCCGGTCAAAACCGACTTCAACTCCGGCCAAAATATAAAATCATTCATTTGTACATGAAACTTAACGTTTAATAGTGCAAATTAAAGCTATGAATACATACAAGCAAAGCCCTAAACTTTCAGGAACCAAAGATTCACAGAAATCATCGAGTTGTGTTTTGAAAATTCGGTATAAACCCTAGAAATCGTACTTTGCTATCTGAGTATCGTCTGATCAATTAAATACCATGAATCGACTGTAAATCATCTAACAAAGCTATATCAATCATCAAAACATCATAATAACCCCAGAATCAAAAAGCCCTAATTTGAACATAAACCCTAGAAATCAAAAATCAAAAACGATGCAATAAAACGTGAAATTGATGCAAGAAACAGAAAGAACGGATCAAAACCTTCGATTTGAGTACTTGAATCACACGATTTGATGCTATAATCAGTGAGAAATCACGACTTGATTCTTCGACCCGAACCTGTTCTTCCCGACCCGATTTCAGAGAATTTTTGGTAATTTTGCAGATTTTAATGATTAATTATAATTAATTAAATAAAAATTAGGCTATTTATAGTAGTAAAAATAATACTCCTAATTAAAATTAAGGGGCTAATTATACATTAAATAAAAATATTGGGCCCTAATTTTTATAATTTTTGAGTATTAAAATTTAATTTATAAATATTTTATATATGCAATATATATGCCAAAAATTCCCAAAATTTGTGAATAATGCAAAAATGCAAAGAAATAATATAAATGAAAGTCCTATAATTTTATAAAAATAAAAATGTGATTTTTGTGGGGTTTTTGACACCCAATGGGGCCCGGAAAAATCATTTTTCGCAAAACGAGAAAATTTATAAATTATTTAGATGTTCAGAACAAGGCGATTGTAAAAGCCATTTGATGAAAAATAAGGCCCATTATTTTATTTGAATGGCTTTAAAATCATCATTTGGGTCATAAAACGTTTGAAATAAAACCTATAAATGCATAATAAAATATCTGAAAAATACCTTAAAAATACAGAAATGACATGGAATACACGTATCACGTAACAGTTAGGGTTTATCAGATAATCACACATAAATGACACATTAATTCACAGATTTTATTATAATCATGATATAATATACACGTAAAGTTCCCAGTCGTTACATTATGTCAATGCGTGCTCGCTTGATGGACCGTGTTAAAAGGCTTTTATGGACGATTTCTTGTCCTGTTTGTGGGCGAACGTAATATTTTAACTAGACCATTTCTTCTTGCATTTTGACAAAATCTTTTGGGAGAATAAATTCCATGGAATCTGTATGATGTGAGATATCGTCGGAGACCGAATGACGAGTTCGGCGGTTGCGGTATTTGGAGTATGTCGACTCGGTGGACGGCTCGTTCTCGGCGTCGTACATGTCATCCTCATATTCGGCATCGTCTAGATTATTAGAGAGTGATGTTTGATCGAGTTCCAACTATAGCCTTTTAATTTCTCTGTGTCGCTCTAATTTTTTTTTAACCTTGCCGCCTCTCGATCGAGTAGACGAAGTTCTTCGTCTGAATATTCATCGTCACCTAACTCCTCGAGACAGTCGACCTTCTTCTTCTCCACTTTATCCAGATGCAGCCTAATATCACTGGATAACATTTGTTGGCCTTTTGACGAGGGAACTGTTTGCCTTGTGTCTATCACATATTTCAGTTTTTTGTGTGCTTGGGAACAATCGGTCGCTTAGATCGATCAGCCTCTTGTTGATTAACTTGGGGAAACAGCTGTTGTGGTTGAATCACTAGAGGTTCTTTGGTCTCGCGAGGTCACGGAACCGTCGCAATCTCCGTCATATATGCTCCACCTTCCTTTGAAACGATCTCTTTTTCGTTCATGCTTGCTTGGATGGAATAAAAATTATAGAGTTTCTTCTAGCGGTAAATGATATAATTGTATATATTATTATAATATTAATGTCTTTTTTAATGTGATTCTTCTCTTTATTGATATTTCAACCCCTTTAATGTGGGAGATTATTAACTATACATATGCTTCTTCTCTTTATTGATATTACAACCCTTTTAACATGGGAGATTATTAACTATACATAAGGAGCCTTTATGAACTTTCTTTACCTTATTTTACCAGGGACCCATTAAACTCTTTGATATTCTATTACAAGTATTTTCTTTATCATTGGACCTTTATCCATTATTCTTTTGGTCCAACAATTTAAATCATACACACACGCTAGAACATAATTGAGAATATTTCAGCGGAAGTTAATAACTATCCTCATTTTCTGCGATAAAAATATACTACTTAGAATGTAATTAAAACAGAATGTTGGTTTGTTTCTCAAATTTACGATTAATTCTCAATTTCAAAAGCCTTAATAGTAAGTTTAAAGTTCCCGGAGTGAGGGGGGAGCTGTGTAACTGTGTGGATTGACTGGGGTTGCCAGCATAGAAGAGCGTGGCGTGAAACTTTAGTGAGTAGATGAACAAAACAAGGAATTTGTTCACTTTCTGTTTTGTCTGCATTTATACAAGGAATCATCTTGCACTTGCTTTACTTTTTCAATCCATAAGATCCGGATACTTGTATTGTTTTTTATGATCTGGAGTCTCACACCTTACTTATTTTAAACAAGACCCCCTTGTAGCTGCTGTGCTACGGAGATTGCTGCACGTTAAATGCTCAACTACACGAGAATGAGCTGAATTTGGATATAAAGACACCGCAAAATATATGTCACGAAAACTTTCTCTTCGAAATTCTGAAAATATAGAATAAGGTTCCGGAATAAAATTGAATTTTTTTATATCTACGTGTATCTTTTGCAGGTGAAATGCTAGATACCTCATGTTTTTTTTCAAAATATTTAAGAATCTGATATGTACACATCCTAATTTATAGATACATACTATTTATTAAAATCAAGACCAAATTATCCTTATTGTACATGAAAAAAGAATGAAACTAAATATATATAAGGATATTTTGGTCATTTGTACACCTATAAAGGAAGATGTGTCCATATCAGCTTTCAATATTTATCAAATGCTTACGCGTAAACTTATTAATCTGTAATTTTACCAACCTTTAACAACTACTACCTTCAGAAAGCTTTCGAAATACTACTACTTATGGTTTGAAGGAAAACGTGATCTCATTTTAATATTTGCTCGATTCCAAAAACCCAAATAACTGATTCCAGAGTTGCGTGCCTCGAGTAAGTTTGTCCCCAGTTTTTCTAGAGTAAAGGAAATTCAGAACATGACGCGGTAATTTAATAATGAAATTTAAATAAACTAACTTCTGGTATAGCCCAACCATGAGCTCTTTTTTAGTACATTGCTTCACATATTTTAGAATTTATTTTTTAATAATTTAATTTATATGTCTTACAAATAATGTGGATCGTTAATCGTTCAAAAAAAATGTGGATCGTTAAGTTTTAGTCATTATAACCTTGATATTTGGTTCTAAAAAATATATTTTATTACTCATTCCTTAACCCCAAAATATGAATTTTTCATAGTCAAAGAAAAGTTGGTTATGATACACGAATGCGGGAATCAAATTTAATTCTACTTTTTTAAACTACTATTAAAGCAATAAAATTTAAATATCTAATACTGTTAGGAATATATGTGCATTAGTTTGATGATATGTTTAACAAAACACTTAAGTAGAAGTTTAGTGTTTGTAGCCTCAACGGATAAGACCACTTTGGCTATCCGTTGATGGTGCAGTTTTACTTAGAAATAAGTCTAGTGTTGTAGCACATTTCAGTCTCTGTATTTAAGATATAATTCTTAGAAGTTGAGAGAAAATATAAGTCATGTTGACTACTAGAAGATATGCAAATAGGAAGGCCAATTGTAAATATTTAATGCCTTGTAATTTTGTATAAATGAAGTGGTATCAACGGATATCTTAAAGACCTTCAACGGATGAGAAACAAAGTTTCAACGGATGTCTCTAAAACTTCAACGGATAGAGCTTCAACTGCTAACACATCAACGGATAAAGCCATCAACGGATGAAGGCTTCAACGGATGTTCTGTTAAATAACAGTTGATAAGTGGTAGTTGTAACAGCAGACAGAGGCACATGGGTTGACAGAGATAACTGAAATGTGGAAGCCTAATTTCAGGAACATCAGAAAAAGCAGCCGTTCTACTCTAGTACAAAGAGGCAATAGTCAACAAAGTACTTGAGTGATATGGAGAAGAAACAAGTGGAGAACTTATTTTAGTATTGTATTTTTATCTTTGTCTTCACTTGTACACTTGGTGATATATAAACCAAGTAGCAGCTAGTAATTAGATATGAATTTTTCCAGTGCTGTTTAGAAAAATCTTGAGAGAAAAATTATCTAGTTTGTACTAGGACGCAGCTGTGATCAACATCTAGAATCACAGATTTTCTGAAATACCATCTCTGGTGGAACAACAATCCACCAGAAAAGTTTTTAAGGTCTGTTGTGTTCTTTACATTAGTGCTTGAATACATATCTGTCTGTATTAGCTTAAAGCAATTCACACACTTGTTCATCTTGAACACAAAGCCTTTAAAATTGCTCAAAACTTGAAAAAAGTTTTGAGATTTACATTCAACCCCCCCTTCTGTAAATCTCATTGTTAGTCCACTAGAAATAACAATTGGTATCAGAGCAAGCTCTTGACACACAAAGAGTTTAAAGATCTTGGAAACTAACAAAGATGAGTAAGAAGGATATTGGAGTAAAAATCCCAGTTCTTGACAAAGACAGTTATCACCATTGGAAGGTAAAAATGCACCTTCATCTACTCTCCCAAGATGAAGGTTATGTAAACTGCATTGAGAATGGTCCTCACATTCCCCACAAAGTAGCCACAGTTGCTACGGCCACAATTGCTGTTGGTCAATCCATTCCAAAACCTAGAGCAGAATGGACAATGGAAGACACAGAAGAAGTCCACAAGGATAAGAAGGCTATGAACATTTTGTTTAATGGTCTTGACAAGGATATGTTTGATAATGTGATAAATTGCACAACTGCCAAAGAGGTTTGGGACACAGTTCAGCTACTGTGTGAAGGTACAGAACAAGTAAAAGAAAACAAAATGCAGCTTCTCATTCAACAGTATGAGTATTTTCATTTTGAAGAAAATGAATCTTTAAATGACACATTCAATAGATTCCAAAAGCTGTTGAATGGACTGAAGCTGTATGGTAGAGTGTACCAGGTGAAGGATTCAAATCTTAAATTTTTAAGATCCTTGCCAAAGGAATGGAAACCCATGATTGTCTCCTTGAGAAACTCTGAAGATTATAAGGACTTCACTCTTGAAAGATTATATGGAATCTTGAAGACTTATGAACTAGAGCTGGAACAGGATGAGGTATTGGAGAAGGGAAGAAAGAAAGGAGGTTCAGTTGCCTTGGTAGCTGAAAATGAGAAAGAATGCAGACAAGAAACTGTGAGATCTACATCAAACCCCAAAGATGGCACAAGCAAATCAGAATCAAGCAAGGGTAAGGAGCAAGTTGCTGAGAATGAAGACAACTCCAGCCAAGATGACTCTGATGGTATTGATGAGCATCTTGCATTTCTGTCCAGGAGATTTGCAAAGATGAAATTTAGGAAAAACACTAGAGCCACTAAACCTCATAAGAACATGGTGGACAAATCCAAGTTCAAGTGTTTCAATTGTGGTATAAGTGGACACTTTGCAAGTGAGTGCAGAAAGCCAACTTCTGAAAAGAAGAAATTTGACCAAGTAGATTACAAAAAGAAATATTTTGATCTGCTCAAACAAAAA